>NC_134830.1:3640097-3846471 GCF_004210375.1 Tachypleus tridentatus | reverse complement strand
TGTGAAATTCAAAACAAAACAAAAAACAAACAAGGGTATGATTGTAAAAGAAATAGATGTTATTTAGGGAATAGTGTTAATTGCATAATTAGGTTGGTGTTTGATAAAAATAAAGAGGAGACTATGGAGGACTGGGGATTGCCTCTGGTGTCCAGAGTAAATGCATCATTCTGATTTTGTTCTATTCAGTTGGTCTTATAAATATTTTTACAGTCTAAATAGTCAATTAATAGTACATCAGAGTTGATTTACTATAAAGGCCTGCAAGTCATTTCAATGCTAAATCTTTCATCTTGTTGACTTACACTAAACCAAGTGTGGTATCACTTGTATCTTGTTGTTAACTTATACCAAACCAGGTGTGGTATCACTTGTATCTTCTTGTTAACTTGCACCAAACCTGGTGTGCTATCACTTGTATCTTCTTGTTAACTTGCACCAAACCAGGTGTGCTATCACTTGTATCTTCTTGTTAACTTGCACCAAACCAGGTGTGGTATCACTTGTAACTTGTTGTTAACTTACACCAAACCAGGTGTGGTATCACTTGTAACTTGTTGTTAACTTACACCAAACCAGGTGTGGTATCACTTGTATCTTCTTGTTAACTTGCACCAAACCAGGTGTGCTATCACTTGTATCTTCTTGTTAACTTGCACCAAACCAGGTGTGCTATCACTTGTATCTTCTTGTTAACTTGCACCAAACCAGGTGTGGTATCACTTGTATCTTTTAATAGTTGTTAAAGATTGTTTATGACCAAGAAAGAAGGGCACTTTGGGGACATAAGAATGCAGGGGCTTAAACCCATTCAGCCACTCTTGTCTCCATCAGTGAATATGAGGATAAGTATCATAACTTTAAGAACTTTCAGTTGGTAGACAGGATGAAATATTTACCAAAGTATTGCAAGCCTAGTGATTATAACTTGTGAGGAACAGCTGGTTGATGCTGTCAAAACTAACAAGTATGATTTGTTGTATTTTTATGGAAAGACAAATATTAGAATGGGGAGTTTGACACCTAAAGGATGCTAATAATAGTTTAAATATAGTTGAGCTTTTAAATTTATGTTCTGTTTTTACAAGAGAAAATATTTGTAATATTCCTGCTCCAGGGCACTCTATGGAAAATATTAGAATTGAGGTGAATTATGCAGATGTTAATACATGGGTGATCAGTGGAACACTTAAAGATTATAAGTAGGTAAAGCATCATAGCCAGCCAAGGTTTACCTCGGGATTTTGGACAAGGTCAAAAATCAGATATGTTTAAGAATGTCTTATTTTAGTGCGTTAGAAGAGTGGACAAGTGTTGTAGGATTGGAGTCTTGAATATGTCATTCTGGTTTTTAAAGATAAGAGTTGCCATGGAAATTTTAGGCCAGTTAGTTGGACTTTATTCTTTTATTGGAGCAGTTCTGGAGGATGTAATAAAGAAAACTATTATTTAATTCAGATGTGTAAGTGCACACAGGAGGCTAGAAATCACTTACAAACTCTGGATAAAAAAACTATTTTAATGTACCTGGTGATTTGAGTTTTTGTTTTTATGACATGATTTCTGATCAGAAGGAAGTGTTGGTTTTTGTATCAGTCGTGTATGAGATAATAATTATAATATCAAACAATTATATTCAAAATATAGAGGTTGTGATGAAACTTGTACCACTGAAAATGTGACATATGAAGCAGAATATACATAGTGCTCAAAGATGTTCCTGAAATCGGTTGCTACCAACAGGAATGATTTGAAGAATGTCACCGATATTGAGCACTTTACACAAAAACTATAGTTGAGCATGTTTCAACACTTGAACTGTTGATTGAAATACCTTGTGAAATTAGTTTTAGAAAGAAGTAATTATTATTTAGAATGAAAATATAAGGAGACACTGCCAACAAAGTCATAAACAGATGTAAAGATTATCTTCCCTAAATTCAAATTTATACAATAAACTGTATATTCATGTGTAAACATGTTTGTATTATATTTATTTGTTTATTTTGCAATAAAGAAAATATAAACTTCCTCAAATTGTTCTACAGAGTCTTAATCATTTTGTATTTTTGACCCATGAGAAGAAACATCAGGTACATTAAAATATTTTTTATTTGGAGTTTGTGATCATATTTATTTTAATAGTGATAGAAAAGCTTTACAGAGGCATTAGTGAAATATGACCCAGTAAACGAAAGCTAGTATGTATTCATTAAAGGAATGTCTTGTGTCATTTATCTGTTAACTTTTTTCTAGGTTGTTCTTGTAACTAAAATTGTGAAAAGGGTGTATTTGTGGTATACTTAACTATTCAAAAGACTTGAATAAGGAAGCAAGTTATACTAATGTAATAGTAGATAGACAAATAACAACTTATAAGTATAAGGAAATGATTCATTATGGTAGAACATACTAGATGTGTCAGTACACCTGAAGAAGATAGATCAATGTCTTGTTGAAATGTACAGGGTGTTCGGAAAGTCGCTGTGCACTTATATATTTATTAACAGACATGCTTCAATATAGAATACAGGAGGTAAATATGAATGACAATTATAAATAATGCTGAAAGTGACCCCCGTTGACATCAATACAGGCTTGGATCCTTCTTATATTGTTTCTAAACACCGCTATCAATTGCTGGCTTGAAATAGTCTGAATAAAATATGATTACAAAACTGCACGGTGACTTTCCGAACACCTTGTAGTATGCTGTACAATTAGTAAAACGTTTCCTTCTGCTGACAGATCTTCAGTTATCCAAAGGCTTTTATAAGATGCCACACAAAAATAAGCTAAGAAAACCATATTGGGAAAAGGCTATAAGTGGGTTGATGGGTGGATGAGTGGAAGGTAACAAAATAGTTACTATTAGTGGAGTTGATTTGGTCTAGGTCCTTGTTATTAGTGATTAATGTTAGAGGTTGGTATTTTGATCATTGTTTTGTCTTGTTTACTTTAAGTGAAGAGCTGGTAAGTTTGTTTAATAACTTGTAACATGTGGGTCACAAGAGCTACCTTAAAAGGTGCTCATTTTTACAGCTTTGAAGGTTTATAACAGTAACCCTAAATCTGGTAGTGGGTGGTGTTTGGATTAGCTGTCTTCCCTCTAGTCCATTATTTCAAATAAAAATGTGGGAGGGTTAGTATCAATACCTGTTGAAAAGATTCTATGGAATAAAGAAAAATTAAACTGTTGGGTATTTTTAGCTGTATTGAATATGTTAAACTATGTAAAGAGGAAGAGAACCATCACATCGTGGTGGATAAATCACTGGAACTGTAAGTGAACCGACAATTCCAAGTCCGTGTGGGTTCGACACTTCCTGTTCTTTCCCTTAGGGCTGTCTTGAGCATCAAACTTTTCATTATAAAGATTAATGCCATCAGTGGCTTGAGATTTATTGAATGGTAGCTACAGACTGCCTTCAGCTGTTTACTAAAGTGGACCACAGCAAATTGTTTTACCTTTTCTCACACTAAAACTGTTTGCATGCACTTCTGCTACCTACAGCTTAGTCTTGAGAAGTTGTGCTTCCCATGGGCCCTGAGGTAAAGTTCTTGGAGCTTATTTTGACCATGAGCTGACCTTTATTTCACACATCAAGTAGTTATGTGTCAGGTGTTTAAGGGCACTGAACATTCCCTGTGCTCTCTCTTTCATCTCTTGGGTAGTGGATCGATGTTCTATACTAAAAATCTATTGTGCCTTCATTTGATCAAACCTAGATTATGGATCTCTGACCTATGGCCCTGCCAGGACCTTTGCCTTGAAAATGTTAGACCCTATTCACCATCAGTAGCCTTCTACACCTTTCCAGTCCAAGTTTATACACTGAGTCTTACGAACATCCTCTATACTTCTGCCATTTGCAGCTGTCATTACTGTATGCTTCCAAACATTTATCCTTACCACAGCATCCCATCTGGAGTTGTGTTTTCCTTCCTCAGTGGGACTTCGTATCCAGGCGCAGTTAGATGAGTTGGGTCTGTCATTCGATAACATTGCTGAATTCATTGGTCAGTCCATCTCACCATGGCTTATTACCATGTCCATGTGTGACCTTTCTTTGAGTCATCTGAAGACAGCAGATACTCCCAATTGGAAGTACTGTCTTCAAATTGCCAAACATCTTTTGAACCATCCTTCAGTTTCTATTTATATCGTTTCAAAATCAGGTGACTGTGGGATCTGCCATGGTTAGATTTGGTTCAGTGGCTGCACACAGAATCCCCTCTTCAGTTTCTGTATTCACTGTTGAACTGTATGCCATTTCTCTTGCCCTGGATCACATAGAAGCTATGCAGTACATGTGCAACACTCAAGTCACAATAACCCACATTTTACTGTTGTGCCATTGTTACAACAATGAGTGACAATACCCTTTTAGACATATTTTTACCATGGATTCACTCTTGACATTGGACAGTGTCATTGGTGATGGCAACACTGTCCACCTCAGTTGTGATTTAAACTTTTTAAGGTCATTGGCCTTTTTCACTCTTAAGATTTTAATTAAAAAATTTTGTTTTGTTTTGTTTTAAAGTGATTTGTTATGTATTTTAGTAATTTTTACTTTTTTACCAGCTGTTTGGTGCACATAACTTAGTGACTTTGAGCGAATGAACATCAAACAACCAACCAAAAACTAGCGTAATCCACCTTAGAGAATAACCTCAGTATAACTTTCCTTTAGGTTTTTACTTTAATGGAATTATGAAGCTAATTCAATACATTTTGATGTATACATGGTGATATGGAGACTTGTATCTTTTTTTTTTTTTCCAGGAACTGAGACAGCTTCCATACAAAGTATGGAGCTGTAATAGAGAAACAAGGAAAGCAGTTGTAGCACATTCCCTCTCAGATCTTAGAACTAAAGGTTAGTACCTTTATGTTTGGTGTACTGTGATCTTTTAATATTAAGCAAGCTGTAATTAATCATGTGTTTTTTACTTAAAGAATCTATTACTCCACTAAATGTCATTTTTGTGCAAACTTTGAGAACTCTTAAGATTAAAAGGTTCTGTTTCATATATCTAGCTTGACAGATGTAAGTTTCATGCCTATAAACCGAACATTTGGTTCCACAAGGTTTGTTTTGTTTGTCAACCCTGAACCTCAAGAAAAGTACAAAATTTAAACCCAAATTTAATTTTCCAGGAAGTCATTAGTTCGAGTCTTAAACACTTATATAATATTGTCCTCCAAAATTGACTATTTCTAACTCATTTCATAAGACAGTGTTATCTTGTGTTCTGAATACCACACAGTAGAATCAAAGACCTTTATCCTTCATATTTACTTCATAATATCTCAAACTTCATAAGATCACCTCATCCTTTTATTTTCCTAATAAAAATTAAAAGATCATAACCTTCCCAGCAGCCATCCTGTGAACCCTTACTGGTAAACCAGTGTACTGTCTAAGGTAAAACCACAACTGGGTAATCCTAGCAAGTTGTGACTCCTTGATGATGAGAAACCCACTTGAAAGTAAAATGTATCTCAGAACGGCTTGTGTGGGTATTAATACTTTTATTCATAAGGTGGAAACGTTGTTCTCTGCTTATCAGTAAAAGTGTTAATACCCATTCCAGCTATTCTGAGATACATTTTTACAAGTTGTGACTTGTAATTTGAATGGAGATAACTGGTTTCTTTCAATAAGTGTAAATACCCATACAAGTTATTCTGAGATGCATTTTTACAAGTTGTGACTTGTAATTTGAATGGAGATAACTGGCTTCTTTCAATAAGTGTAAATACCCATACCAGCTATTCTGAGATGCATTTTTACAAGTTCGGACTTGTAATTTGAATGGAGATAACTGGTTTCTTTCAATAAGTGAAAATACCCATACAAGTTATTCTGAGATGCATTTTTACAAGTTGTGACTTGTAATTTGAATGGAGATAACTGGTTTCTTTCAATAAGTGTAAATACCCATACCAGCTATTCTGAGATGCATTTTTACAAGTTGTGACTTGCAACTTTAATGGAGATAACTGGCTTCTTTCAATAAGTGTAAATACCCATACCAGCTATTCTGAGATGCATTTTTACAAGTTGTGACTTGTAATTTGAATGGAGATAACTGGCTTCTTTCAAGAAGTGTAAATACCCATACAAGCCATTCTGAGATACATTTTTACAGGTTGTGACTTGTAATTTGAATGGAGATAACTGGTTTCTTTCAATAAGTGTATATACCCATACAAGTAATTCTGAGATGCATTTTTACAAGTTGTGACTTGTAATTTGAATGGAGATAACTGGCTTCTTTCAATATGTGTAAATACCCATACCAGCTATTCTGAGATGCATTTTTACAAGTTGTGACTTGTAACTTTAATGGAGATAACTGGCTTCTTTCACTTGCAATCAGTATATTAATAAATATATTGTAAAGTTATACTAACTGTAATATTAACAGTGGAGATTGGTGACCTGAAGTGTTTTGAAACTTTGTACTCACTGGAGCTACTTTATCAGATTATTTCAAGTCTTTCCTCTAAAGTTTCACTACACTCTGAACAAGACAGTTGCTACCTGTTTCAACTTTGTTTTGTTCAACAGAGCATGGTGATAATGGCTTTGAGTGTCATATCCACTACTCTGCCAAGACATTTTTCTGTAGTTCGTTATTGAAAGGATTCACATCTACACCAAATCAAACTATGCTAACTCAAATGTATAACCTTTCACTTCAGTATAATTAAAGGAAAACTTCCAAATATTGAACATGTCCAACTTAACACTTAATATAAGTCATTCTGTGACATTTTATCATCTTTAAGTACCAGAATATTCAACAAAGGTTATCCCCATCTTATTATCATTAATGTAAGTACAAGGACTGACCTTTGAAGCATTCCACTGATAAGAAATGTCCAGTTTCACTGGTCTCCAGTAGCTACTATCTTTTCTTTTACTATTTGTCAAACATACACCCAGTGTATATAATTTATTTATGATTAAGTGGGTGATGAAACAAAGTACGTGTTTCCTGGTTTTCAGTTGAGAAAAGTTGTCTCCTGCAGTTGCTTTTCACTTAGTTCTTCATTTACAGAAAATATTTTATAACTTATGAGGATGTGTGTGTACCATTGTGAATTGAGTTTTGTATGTTTGGTATATTTTCCAGATTATTTCCTATGTTCTTTGTGTAGATTTTAGTACAATGTAATGAAGACATAAAACTATTTAAATAATTTATTGATTTGTTTTGTTTGTATTAATTCTGGTGCTCGAAGTTTTAGTTTGTATGGTGTGTGTTTGTGGACTTCTCTGAAGTAAGAACCCTCCATGCAGACATCCTGTGTCACAACAGCTTCTGTTCACTCATGTAAGGAGGTCATGATTGTCTCCAGTTTTATTATGATCCAGAGAATGTTGTGTTGACTGTAGTAAATATGGTGTAAAATAAAAGTAGCTTTATGTATACTAATTAAAACACAGTGAACAACAAAATTCACTCCTTCATCAGAATGATGTGTTTGTATACATTTGAAGTGTTGGTATTTGTGAATCTCCAAACCTGAGTCAACAGAAGAACTGTACTACACATATTACTGTAGGATGTGCAACTCAGTTTAACAATCTGCAATTGTATGAATTAAAGAAAAACTATACCTTGGGCAGTTTTTATCTTTTTTTCTTTTGATGTATATCAGTTTAAAATTTGTTCACAAGCTGATTATCAGGCACGGACAAGGTTAGCACGATGTAGTTGTCTGCTGATGTACTTCAGTTTAAAATTTGTTCACAAGCTGATTATCAGGCACTGACAAGGTTAGCACAATGTACTTCAGTTTAAAATTTATTCACAAGCTGATTATCAGGCATGGACAAGGTTAGCACGATGTAGTTGTCTGCTGATGTACTTCAGTTTAAAATTTATTCACAAGCTGATTATCAGGCAATGACAAGGTTAGCACAATGTAGTTGTCTGCTGATGTACTTCAGTTTAAAATTTATTCACAAGCTGATTATCAGGCATGGACAAGGTTAGCACAATGTAGTTGTCTGCTGATGTACTTCAGTTTAAAATTTATTCACAAGCTGATTATCGGGCAAGGACAAGGTTAGCACGATGTAGTTGTGAAACACAGCAGACAAACATTTTGTAACACTAGATCATAGAACATAATTAGTTTGTTGAATGAGCGACTATTGCTACTGGGTCTTAAATATGCACTTTCAGATGGAAACCAATCTTATAGCTGAGGTTTTAGTAGGATGGTTGGTCTGTTAACAGTTTTGATGGCAAGAAAATAAATATTGTAAGTCTGTAAATGCACTGAGTTGGTAGACAGGTTCTGTTTAGCTCAAAAGCATTGGAAAGTTCCCATATTTATGATTTAAATTTGTAATATAATATAATATAATGTAATAAATACATTGCATAATTTGCATTTTGAAGAAGCAAACTATTATTTGTGTGTTAGTCACATACCTTCTGTTCTTTCATATAATGGACACCCTCTGAAAGATGGACAGGTTTTTCAAATTACTTGTCTTGGGGATTCTAGGATTTATGGTTCTAGATTGCTAACCAGCAATGTGGCTCCTTCCATCTAGTTTAAAGTCAGACAATTCTGTCCTATTATAAGCAGTTTTATTGTAATTGAGTATTGAAGCTCAAAAAGATGTATTTTCAATTTTTAAAAAATAATAATGTGTCTCAGTGAGCCACATGACCAGAATAATAATGTGTCTGAGTGAGTCACATGACCAGAATAATAATGTGTCTGAGTGAGCCACATGACCAGAATAATAATGTGTCTGAGTGAGCCACATGACCAGAATAATAATGTCTGAGTGAGCCACATGACCAGAATAATAATGTCTGAGTGAGCCACATGACCAGAATAATAATGTGTCTGAGTGAGCCACATGACCAGAATAATAATGTATCTGAGTGAGCCACATGACCAGAATAATAATGTATCTGAGTGAGCCACATGACCAGAATAATAATGTGTCTGAGTGAGCCACATGACCAGAATAATGTGTCTGAGTGAGCCACATGACCAGAATAATGTGTCTGAGTGAGCCACATGACCAGAATAATGTGTCTGAGTGAGCCACATGACCAGAATAATAATGTCTGAGTGAGCCACATGACCAGAATAATAATGTGTCTGAGTGAGCCACATGACCAGAATAATAATGTGTCTGAGTGAGCCACATGACCAGTATAATAATGTGTCTGAGTGAGCCACATGACCAGAATAATAATGTGTCTGAGTGAGCCACATGACCAGAATAATAATGTGTCTGAGTGAGCCACATGACCAGAATAATAATGTGTCTGAGTGAGCCACATGACCAGAATAATAATGTGTCTGAGTGAGCCACATGACCAGAATAATAATGTGTCTGGAGTGAGCCACATGACCAGAATAATAATGTGTCTGAGTGAGCCACATGACCAGAATAATAATGTGTCTGAGTGAGCCACATGACCAGAGTAATAATGTGTCTGAGTGAGCCACATGACCAGAGTAATAATGTGTCTGAGTGAGCCACATGACCAGAGTAATAATGTGTCTGAGTGAGCCACATGACCAGAGTAATAATGTGTCTGAGTGAGCCACATGACCAGAGTAATAATGTGTCTGAGTGAGCCACATGACCAGAGTAATAATGTGTCTGAGTGAGCCACATGACCAGAGTAATAATGTGTCTGAGTGAGCCACATGACCAGAGTAATAATGTGTCTGAGTGAGCCACATGACCAGAGTAATAATGTGTCTGAGTGAGCCACATGACCAGAGTAATAATGTGTCTGAGTGAGCCACATGACCAGAGTAATAATGTGTCTGAGTGAGCCACATGACCAGAGTAATAATGTGTCTGAGTGAGCCACATGACCAGAGTAATAATGTGTCTGAGTGAGCCACATGACCAGAGTAATAATGTGTCTGAGTGAGCCACATGACCAGAGTAATAATGTGTCTGAGTGAGCCACATGACCAGAGTAATAATGTGTCTGAGTGAGCCACATGACCAGAGTAATAATGTGTCTGAGTGAGCCACATGACCAGAGTAATAATGTGTCTGAGTGAGCCACATGACCAGAGTAATAATGTGTCTGAGTGAGCCACATGACCAGAGTAATAATGTGTCTGAGTGAGCCACATGACCAGAGTAATAATGTGTCTGAGTGAGCCACATGACCAGAGTAATAATGTGTCTGAGTGAGCCACATGACCAGAGTAATAATGTGTCTGAGTGAGCCACATGACCAGAGTAATAATGTGTCTGAGTGAGCCACATGACCAGAGTAATAATGTGTCTGAGTGAGCCACATGACCAGAGTAATAATGTGTCTGAGTGAGCCACATGACCAGAGTAATAATGTGTCTGAGTGAGCCACATGACCAGAGTAATAATGTGTCTGAGTGAGCCACATGACCAGAGTAATAATGTGTCTGAGTGAGCCACATGACCAGAGTAATAATGTGTCTGAGTGAGCCACATGACCAGAGTAATAATGTGTCTGAGTGAGCCACATGACCAGAGTAATAATGTGTCTGAGTGAGCCACATGACCAGAGTAATAATGTGTCTGAGTGAGCCACATGACCAGAGTAATAATGTGTCTGGAGTGAGCCACATGACCAGAGTAATAATGTGTCTGAGTGAGCCACATGACCAGAGTAATAATGTGTCTGAGTGAGCCACATGATCAGAATAATAATGTGTCTGAGTGAGTCCCATGATCATTTTGTAGGTGGAGAAAAGTTGGGTTACAGCACCCCCTCCAAGCTTAGAGTGGTGCTGGAGAATGATGGAACAGAGGTTGAAGATGAAAATTATTTCAAAACTGTAGACAAGGACACAGTGTTCATCCTCCTCCGTCCTGGTGAGCGATGGTTCCCTCCAAGCATGGAAACATTAAGCGAGCAGGTAACGCTTGTATGAGAAGTAAGAGGTACTATTTTTTTTAGAAATAACCTTAAGTTGAAACATAACTGTAAGTTCAAAAACCAGTTGTTAGATTTTATGTCTGTAGTTGGTACTGCTTGCTTCAGGTATAAGTTCATAATGGTGACAACATCTTGAACTTTTTTACAGAATGCGTTTACAATCACTTTATAGTGTATATGGTTGGGTATCTTTGTTCAGTAAAACGTATCATATAAGATCTTAAAACATTCGTTGTTCTTTTGGTGTATCTTATTACCTAATTAATATATATTTCATAAATCTCTTCTGATTCATCACAATACACTTGTAAAAAGTAAGTGATAGTTTGGCAGACTTAAGGTCATTAATGTTCATGAAGCATCTGTAACTCTAAGTAGATAAACAATACATTTATTTCTTTTTCATCATAAGCCTTCCTGTGGTTTGGGTGCTTGATTCACAATATGTAGATCACAGGACCAAGACCTATTGCCAAACATGCTCACCCTTTCAGCTGTGGGAGCATTTTAATCTGATGGTCAGTACCACTGTTCATTAGCAAAAGGCAGCTCAAGAGTTTTCAGTTGTTATTAGCTTGCTTGTCTTCCCTCTAATTTATCACTTCAGTTCGACAGGGTTAATGTAAGTAACAAATCATTCACCGTAAGCTCCAGCACATTGTAGCGATTAAATACATAATGGTTAATGATTTTTGTCAAATATCATATTCCTCATTTGTAAACATTAAATTCTCAATTTAGATAATTATTTTAATAATTTTTAACTAATTCACGTTGTGTAATGTCTTACAATTACACTATAATAATGAATAACACGAGAATCAATGATCATGTGTGTTACATAAAAGTTCCCTTTTTGAAATACAAATTGCAAACTTGTGATGTAAAACATTAATTAATTAATTAATTCTTTAAAAAGGTGTAAAAATCTTAATATTGTTTTTATGAATGAATTTCCTCAACAGACAACTGAACAACTGACCATCTAATCAGTCATATGACATGTACTTTTGAGTTATTCAATTAAAATAAAGTCCAGTTCAGTGAAAAGATAATCCATTAATATATTCTTTGATAACATTCTATATAGGCCAAATTCCCTGATAAGCCTGACTTTACATATAATTTTTTAACATGTATTCCAACACCAGTGTAGGCTTAATTTACTAATAAGGTACACAAATTTTGCAAAATTTCCTCAATGGCTAGCTTCCTCATCAATCATGGATGGACAGGCTAACTAGACCACATTCAGATACTAACTAAAACTGACTCAACTAATTAATTAGCTGTGACACAGTCTCGCACTTACATATTGTATTCTATCAAGGTCGTAACTGTCGTGAAACGTTTAAACTTCACAACCATTAAACAATATAACATAATTATTTCTACTTAACAAAATGTTAAGATATAAAAAATATAACTTACAACATTATGATTAACTAACTTACAACATTATGATTAACTAACTTACAACATTATGATTAACTAACTTACAACATTATGATTAACTAACTTACAACATTATGATTAACTAACTTATCGCAGTATGATTAACTAACTTATCGCAGTATGGTTAACTAACTTATCGCAGTATGGTTAACCAACTTATCGCAGTATGGTTAACCAACTTATCGCAGTATGGTTAACCAACTTATCGCAGAATGGTTAACCAACTTATCGCAGTATGGTTAACCAATTTATCGCAGTATGATTAACCAACTTATCACAAATACTTATTTTAATTAAGTCCAGAATTATTTTTTTGTACTCTTTGAGTCCTGAATTTGATCTTTGTTTCTCATATTTTAATGGGGGTTCACCACTTGATGTTTTTTTCACGAATGAGGCTCTGTGGTTGGACAACACATTACTATAATGGGGTTCACCACTTGATGTTTTTTCACGAATGAGTCTCTATGGTTGGACAACACATTACTAATTTTGTGCCATTTGTTTTTTCTCCTTCCTCTAAATTCAACCAGTCAGTGCATGTGTTTAGACACATACGAGACCAAAGGCAGTTAGTTCAGGCAATACTATCAAGTGCTTCTTGATATCACGTGATCATTATCATGCACTCATTGCTGTGAAAGTAAATAAATAAAGCTCCTATTTTCTGGAACAAACTGTAGAGGAGTTAAGTACACCAAAACCTTTTGTTTATTGTTGTACAGTGTTATAGTGATAAGTATATTGCACCTATTTTGAAACAGTCTGCTTGGCTTATCGATATCCCAGTCATTGGTTATTTTTATTTCGTTCATTGCAAGAATTGACCTAAGTTATAGTTATTTACTATTTTAATAATTGCACATATTGAAGTTTGATACATGGTATGTAATAAATTTTAATAATGAACCCTTTGTTTTTAAATGTCAAACTGTGTTTCTTGTACCATAACTTTGTTTTACATCAACTGTGTCTGGCTTCTAAGTTTTGGGATGGCTCTTAGATCTGAAAATTTGTTAAAGCCTGACCTAAACAAATCTTTAAAATTATCTCTACTAAAAATAACAATCAAAAGTGTGTGAAAACTAGATTTATAAAGTAAACAATGTTTTCTCTGTGTTAAAGTCAACTTTGCACAAGAAGGATAAGTGTCAAGTTTAATGGTTAATACATGGGATGTGTTTTAACATATCAGAAATAAAATTTATAATATTGTCCACTGCAATTCTAAAATAATTATTAATATTAAATTTATTTTATAAGTTTTAATACTTTTCTCCATTCCTGTATTTGTTACCTTGATTATTTTAATAACACAAGTCTTTCTATAATACACTAAACTTGTTTTCACTGTGAATGTAGGTTAACTTTGTTTGATATTCAGGCTCTGAAAGTTTCTGTAATACCATTGTTTTTTTCCTTGATTTTATTAAACTATTTATGTCATAACATAAGTGTAAATAGCTAACTTTAAAATCTATTCCTGAATACTATGTAATATTGTCAGTTTTTATTCCAAACTGTTAAATGTAACGTAATGGCTCGGATGCCAGATGCAGATAAAATTGTCTAAGATTTTCACCACAATGTCACTGTAGGTACATTATACGTATGAAAATCCACTTCCTTGATTCAAAGGGGACAGAGTCCTTTGGCAAGTAGTGCTGTTGACCAACTGCCTTCTAACTGGCCATTAATTGAAAATTCAGGACAGCTATACCTGAATTATAGGTTTAACCTGGTTGTTAGTTCACATGTACATAATGTGTCATTGTGGTTAAATACAAACACCATTACTGTTCTTAGCCTCAGAGTTTTATCATTTTGTAATATTTTACAGAAGTTTATTCTGTTCATTTCCCAAATAAAATAATACTATTAGAATATTCAAAATTAACAAATGTATTATTGTTTTAGTATAACTTTAAAGGGAAAGTTTGAAGGGCAAATGTCGTATAAACATCTATTGATTTGTAACCATATTATCAACGTAAACTAATTAGTAAAAGTTGTCTCGGATAATGTAAGTTTTGTCCACATGTAAATGTAGTGTAACTGTGTTAAAAACAGCCACTGTATCAGTAAAACAAATTACGTAAATGTTTATATAACTTTAGCATGCAATCTGTTAATAAAAGTGAACTAAAGCAAAATATACTTTAGTTATATATCTTGAGCTACATCTTGGTAATTTCAAGAGATTAAAGAGGAACTGTGATACAAGTTTTTTAATGATGTTTTGTTATCTATTGGTCACAGTGGAAGAATAATCCATATGTATACTGAAGTTAATAATTACTGTTACTGTCCATATGTATACGAGTTAATAATTACTGTTACTGTCCATATGCATACAAGTTAATAATTACTGTTACTGTCCATATGCATACAAGTTAATAATTACTGTTACTGTCCATATGCATACAAGTTAATAATTACTGTTACTGTCCATATGTATACGAGTTAATAATTACTGTTACTGTCCATATGTATACGAGTTACTAATTACTGTTACTGTCCATATGTATACGAGTTACTAATTACTGTTACTGTCCATATGTATACGAAGTTACTAATTACTGTTACTGTCCATATGTATACGAAGTTACTAATTACTGTTACTGTCCATATGTATACGAGTTACTAATTACTGTTACTGTCCATGTGTATAAGAGTTACTAATTACTGTTACTGTCCATGTGTATACGAGTTACTAATTACTGTTACTGTCCATGTGTATACGAGTTACTAATTACTGTTACTGTCCATGTGTATACTGTTACTGTCCAGTTACTAATTACTGTTACTGTCCATGTGTATAAGAGTTACTAATTACTGTTACTGTCCATGTGTACTGTTACTGTCCATGTGTATAATGAAGTTACTAATTACTGTTACTGTCCATGTGTAGAGTTACTAATTACTGTTACTGTCCATGTGTATACGAGTTACTAATTACTGTTACTGTCCATGTGTATACGAGTTAATATGGTGAACCTTAAAGTTTTATTATGTTCAATGACAGATGTCCAATTAAAAATATTGCCATTGTATCTTCACTCTATAAACTACATACATTCACAATAAGAAACATGTTCTGTAATAGTCTTTCTGGAACTATGATAACTAAGTTTCTTTACACTGCCAAACAGGTGATAGATTAAAAAGTTAACTGTTTTATTACAGTCATGTTTTCTGACTTCTTTAGCCATCACAGCCATCCCTCAAATTGTGTGTGAAGCCATCAATAGCCTTGAGTTGGTGGATAAACAACCATCATGGAAAATCATGGATAATAAAGGTCACATTACAGTCGTGTTACGCTGGGATCAACAAGACATTCCTAAACCGCCAGTCCAGCAGCCGTCCAGCAGGCCGGATCCCACGTGGAGGGTTGAATTGATGACACAAGAACTAGATCAGACTACTGCTAGCACTAAAGATCTCTCACCTCGAAGAGAGGGTCATGCAAAACTGTTTGTGAAAGGATTGGAACCCAGGCCTCCTCGTCACATGCTGCCAAAACAAGATGCAGAAGATGGAGTACATTCACTTGTTGAGGATTGGCTTTGAAGATGATTGTTGTATAACTTAGGATTAGTCCTCTGAAGACTGTGTGAATATAAGAAGTGAAAGGTTGTGGTCATTTTGTGGCAAGGCTGAGTTGGAAAAGACAAATACTGCTAACGAGGAAGAGTGACTGTTTGAAAGTTTAATGAACCAGCTGTCTTGCAAACAGGAGCCGCTTTTTGGCTGAGTATGATGTAAGGCTCAGCTCCTAACCAGAACATGTGAAGAGGAATCAGAAGTGGACAAATGGGCAATCAAATCAACAATCTACAGAGAGTTACTTTGGATGACACAGAATAACCTACAGAGAGTTACTTTGGACACAGAATAATCTACAGAGAGTTACTTTGGACACAGAATAATCTACAGTGGGTAATAACAGAACACCTGGCACAGTTTTACTTAATGTTTTTCCTTGAAACTGTGATTTTCTGGACAATAATTTGTAGCTCTGAAGTTCCCTGTAGTTTGATGGTGCTCTGTAAATATCCACCTTGTTCACTTGATAAAATAGGTACAAAAGCTGTAACTATGGTGCATGAAGGCCATAAGTCAGGTAGAGAAAGTGTATTTGTTCCGATTTTGAATTATTTTTTACTTTTCTTGTAAATAATTGGACTAACATTCAGTATTACATTTTAAACTAAATACGAACATGTTGGTTTAATTAGATAAATAGGTATTTCAAATATTAAGTGTGTTGAAAAAAAGAAATAATTCATACAAGTTATTTTGTGTGTTAACCCTTTCGCAATAGGCTTAGTATAATATACACAAGTTTGTCTATACATTTCACAATAGGCTTAGTATAATATACACAAGTTTGTCTATACATTTGCTTGCATTAAGTATTTGAACTATAACTTTTGATACAGCATGTGTATCTTCACAAAACTTAGTAAAGATTACATGTGTTTTGTAACAAAATCAGAATTTCATTCAATTTTTGTTACTGAAACTTTGTGAAAATATTGATTCTTATTGTGTTACTAGTCTGAGTGCAAAGTGATTTCATGCTATGATTAAAAAACTATTCTTCATCCCAAACATCTAAAATATCATTTGTGTAATCTATAAAACCTAAATACACTTCAAATGTATTGCTTTCAGTAAAACTTTATATTTTATTATCTCCACTCTAAATATGTAGGGTCTGTCACTTGACCAACCTAGGAACCATTATGAAAAAAAGTTAGAAATCTAAGTTATGCTTTTTTTTATGTTACAATGACAACATATTATAACATGAAAATACAACTGTTTAGGCTAATCAGCTTAAGTCTCATAATACTATATGTTTACATGTGTGTGTGTGTGTGTGTGTGTGAATATATAATTATTATTATTATTTTTTTATTGTTTTGACCTTTCAGTCATGCCCAGCTAACATTACATAATGTGTATTGTCATGGTACACGTACACTCATGTTGCATATCCATTAATATAAAACTGACCTTTTGTCTTCCCTGTCTTGGCTGTGTTTTAGTGGGCTAGTGTTTTGTAATATATAGTCATTTCAATTATTATACATCATGTATGTTTATAAACTATTATTATTTAGAAATAATTATTAAACTTATTTTTCCTAAAATACAGAACAAATAAATCTAGAAGTAAAGCAAACAATTATCTCTTCTCATTACAAACTTTGTTGCTGCTGGACATGGATTGCTAAGCCTTTTAAAATTCTGCATGTGAAGGATATCAAAGGAATTATTTTTCTAGGTTTTATATATACAGTTGAACAACCAAAAATAACTATACTGATACCATAGAATTATACTATAATTTATTAAGCTTAGTAACTAGGATGTATTTAGATTCAATAGTATATAAAACTTCAAGCAGACTAAAGACACAACCTACCTTCATGAAATCTTGATTCAAAAGAATGTGGTAGTCTTTTCACAAATTAAAATGGCTGAAAAATCCACTAGAGGATATTCTAAGCTATCAATTGGTTATTCACATGTCATATATCGAAGTAAGTGTATATAAGGGACCATTTCCAAAAATGTGTATAATTCAGTTCATATCTTGGCAAAATAAAAAGATATGAGGTTCTGATTTAATATTCTAAACTGTTAATGTTAGTGGTTTGAGTTCTTAATTCATACAAAACTACAGACATGGTATTTGGACATCACAAACATCTAATTTTAAACAATGCTGCATTCAACATACCACATGATTCACTAAAATCTATATTTAAATGTGTTATTTTGTATTTACTTTTAAAGTAATAAATTAACTTGTATATAATATTAAAGTTTGAATTATAATCTACAATTCGATTCCAAACTTATTGACATAAATTCCTAAAATAATAGTTCAATAAAATTTTGAATGGATGTCAAGAAATGTGATGACATGACCTTTGACCCATGGCCTATTGCAAAAGAGTTAATTGGTGTACTTGTATATATTCATAGCAAGAGAAGTAACAGGATATTTCAGATACTATTAGGCCTTGCCAATTTGTCTTGTAAGCTGTAGTTTGTCTATTAGCCAGTGTGTTTGGTAATACAAGGTTGTACTATAGGCCAGTATCATTGTACTACCTGCATACATTTTTATCACTGCCAAGATATGACCAGTAATTAAATGCAAGTTTTTTTTTCCATTTAGGAATATGGATATATGTACATCTTCTAGTGATCATATAATTATTTTTAAGATTTGATAGGAAAAAGAAAATAAGACAGAGAAAGCTTTAAAATAACTCACTTGTGTGAGAATGTTTGTTGTGAAGAAGTTACTGGATGTAGCTTGGACATTGCGACATTGGTGAGAGTTTGCTCGTTTGAGCTGTGTACATGTTTTGAATGTTTGTCTACTATTTTAGTGAATAGTTGAACAGGTAACAAGCATTTTTTCTGTACTCGCTTGTTACTTGTAGGAACTGGATGTGTAAACCTTTGCATCCAGTATTAACATCATCCTGTTATATCATAAACAATTATTAATTCATATTTTGTACATAATATAATTGTACGCATGTACAGATTCTCGGTGTTGTGGAGTATATAAATGCACAGTAACTGGTCTTGGTACATGCCAACATATTTTGGTGCCAAGATCTTACAATTGTGGTGCTGGGGTAGGCTAAGCTTGACCTTGGGGGTCAGCATAGATTAGTTCCCTGAGAAAAGTCCTTCATTGTTGTCACATGTATAAAGAATTGTTATTTCTTAGTTTATTCTCTATTAACTATCTTTGTATACTAGTGTTTATATGTACATTTTTAATATTATATATTTGGTATTTGTTTACATAGATACGCACATATTCAGCACATACAACTTTTGGGTTATTCCGTTTCCAATAACATTCTGTTGGATCAAGAAATATTGTTCATAAAGTAACTGGAAATATAAGAAATGTGTGTGAACCAATTCTGTTTTATAAGTAATGTTGAAAGAAAGAAATATATTGTGTTTTCAAACATAACCATTTCTGATAAAATGTAATCAAGTGAGGTGGCTGGAGGTGTGTGGTGAATGTTATGTACACACAGAAACGTCTTATTTTTACTTGTACATCTGAGGATATTTTCTCCAGTTTTAAGTAATATCACAAATCTGGGGAAATGGGCTCTGTTGATATTTAACTTGTATGTACATCAGTTTACGTTGTTAATAAAGAAACACAAGCCAGAGAATTAATTACTTTATCAATTATACACGTAGGTGTTTGAATTATGAGAGAATTATGTATTGGTAATGAACATAAAGATGTTTAGGTAATTTTTGTTAGTGTTACCAGATTATAAAGCACTATAATTAACATAGTTGACTGTAAGTAATCTGAACATTCTCTCCAGCTTACACTAAGTACATATGTCCATGTGTGTGTACATTAGCAACTAACAGATATATTTAAGAATTGAAATCTCCTTACAGTTTTGGAGAAGTCTGGTCATCCACCACTGTCCTCTTAAGGAATTCTTGGTTGTATTTTCTCAGGTCCACTCAATCATTAGTGGTACCATCCTTAATTCTGAGGATAGGTGACTCTGGTACTCCACTTTTCCCCATTCTTTGATAGGTGACTCTGGTACTCCACTGTTCCCCATTCTTTGATAGGTGACTCTGGTACTCCACTGTTCCCCATTCTTTGATAGGTGACTCTGGTACTCCACTGTTCCCCATTCTTTGCTGCCTGCTCATGCTTTTTAAAGCTAAGTGAGTCTGTCTCTTGGCCTTCTTCCTTCAGTGTTTACACTTTAGTCTGTGTTAGTTGTCCCTCAAATCCAATTGTATGCCTACGGTGGGTGTTTCTTTTCCTACATGTATTGATCAGTTGTCTCATCATAATTCAACTTTGTTCAACTGTAGTTTCCTTTCAGCAGACAACATTCTGTGGGTTGGTAATGCTTATCAGTTGCACTGGTTACAGTGTGGCCCAGCATGGCCAGGTGGTTAGGTTGTTTGACTTGTAATCTGAGGGTTGCATGTTCAAATGCTTGTCCTTTCAGCTGTTGGGTAATTATAAGGTGATGATCAATCCAACTATTTGTTGTTAAAAGAGTAGCTAAAGCGTTGGCAGTGGGTGGTGATGACTAGCTGCCTTCCCTCTAGTCATACACTGCTAAATCAGGGACAGCTAGTACAGATAACCCTCGTGTAGCTTTGTGCAGAATTCAAATCAAAACAAACCTGCTTACAGATAGCCCTCATGTAGCTTTGTGCAGAATTCAAATCAAACCTGCTTACAGTGAGATTTTAAATTTTATTTATTTCTTATCACTTCATAGGTACTTGCTATGCAAAGGAATACACAGGGTGACCCTAAGTGGTGGTCTGTTCATTTAAAACACATATTCCAGCAAAACCTAGAAATGTATCTAGTGCTGCTTTTAAAGCTTACAATTTTATTCTAATTACTAGACCTGAAAGTGAGTGGTAATTACAAATTTGTAAGTTTGACTGTTAATGTCGTTAAACTAACGAAACGTACCTTATCAGCTCACAAGCTCAAGATGTGTACTTCTTTTTTGTTCAAGTTCTGACAGTACGTTCAATACACTGACTTTAATTTTGTTATCACTTTATTGTAATGTACATAAATTTTTATACAAGCTATAATGCAGCATATTACTGTATCTTAATAGCTATAGGAAATCATATTAGTATGTCTTTTAAAGGATTTTGTTGGTAAACAAGGATTGTTTTCATAAAGCTTTTGCACTGACTTTTTCTACAAAACTTAAAATAAAGATGTAACATACCTTTTTGCTCAAATATTGCACAATTTTAACTACCTCTAATCAGAAAGGTACATCGTGCTGTTCATAAGTGATTTTGTGTGTATTTTATTTGCAGATTTTATTATAGGGTTGGAAGTTTTAAGAGTACTTCCAAACATAATAGGCCTGTTAAATCTCTGAGCCTTTCTTTTCAGTAATACAACCAGTGTTGTAGGATGAAAATTATTATTAAAATCAGTACATTATTAGTTTTGTTTATGAAATGCATCACCCAATTTTACAATACATTGCTATTAAGTTGAGTAAAAGTATCATTTGTTTTACCTCAGGTCCACCTTTTGATTTTTAGTTGAACTAAATGATATACATGTATTGTAGCCAGAGAAATAACAGACTAATAATTAGAAATCGTTGAAAGCTGTGCATGCAACACTTTGAACTATGTTTTCATACTGTTGTAGTTAATCTTAACTACAGTATAATAACATACCTTGGGAGTAGGATAAACCTGCTTTTGTTTTCAGAAATCTTGATTTATATTCATCTGGAGGTTTTGAAATTTCTGCTGGTGAGTTAACTGGGTTTGCTTCAGATATGCTTGTGTATGAACATCCGTTATTCTAATTAAATGAATGTTCTAGATCTTTTATCTACTTTGGTATGGCTGTAAATGTTACCTTAGATTAACAAATATGAAAGTAATTCTTACTTCTCTCTTGTATTAAAGACAATATTAGTAATACCCAAACCTGTTTGTTTTAAAAACCAGTAGAACAAGTAATGAAGGGAAACTTGCAACAAAGATAAAGCTATGTATTTACTTGTAGAATACAAAAGTTAATCAGATGTAATAATTTTACAAACTATTATGGTTTCTGGTATTTGTATATGGCTCTTTTTATATGCATTGTAATATTATAACTTTTACAATGAATTGTAAGAGAAACCCAAATATGTATACAGTTTTTGACATTTAATAATTTTATTATAGTGTTATATTTCATGGAACTTGTGTTCCTAGTAAAGATAAGTAACTAAGATAGTGTGAGTGTATAAAATGTGTTCTTGACTTAGAAACTCTGTTAAAGTGCTCTTCATAATTTCAATTTATTTCAGTTTTGAGAACAAACTGTTAATATTATATAATATTTAAACATGGACAGAACAGTAGTATTGTTATCGCATTTTGTTAATCATCGAAGCTGGAAAGTTGATTTAGTAGACAACTGCCTAATACCATGCTGTGTAATTGATTAAATGTCAGTCATTTGAATGTAAAATTTAATTTTTGTACAAATTATATTACTACCTTTGTTGATGTTGAATGAAACTCATCAGTACAAAATAGGCAACCCTGGAGTATGAACACAAGTGTCAATATAGCAGAGGTTAGTGGGTTTTAAAACCAGGAAGGAAACAAAATCACAGAAGACAAACTTAAATACAGTTAAATAACCAGTGACTTAAATGAATGCCCATTTTAAGACAAAAAGTTTTATATATCATTTGAACAACAAGACTCAAACAACTGACAGTGTTTATAAGAAACATTTGATACACTGATTTTTTATAAATACTTTTCGTACAAATGTTTATATGAAAAACATAAGATGGCCTTACTGCTTCATTCCCCTCAAAGATTTAATAAACCTTATAAAAACATAATGGAATCCCCCAACCAGATGTAAAATGTAGTGAAAAAATGAATTACACCAAAACAAAAAAAGCCTTCACACCCACAGGCATTCTGAACTTTGTCCTGTTACCTGTGGAAAATGTTCTTCACTCATTCTTGAGCCAAAGATAACCATAACTGTGCTAGGCTCTCTTCTTTGCTTTCCATGTTTTTGCATCATAGTTGTAGACCAAAGTCAAATTATCTGTACATCAATTGTTTGGCTCTGCACTGTGTCAACTGATATATTACTTCCATTGTTCTCTGGTCAAAGCAGAGGTTTCATGCCAGGACAGGCCATGGTGGTTACAATGGTGGTCATCCCTCTGTGAGGGTTTAAACATCATAGAGAAACATTCTTCAGACTGACAGTGATGGTGTAACATTTGTCCACACATTAAAATGGTTACTAAAAACATTACTATAAACCATTATCATTAGGCCAGGACTAATATTGGTGAGGACCCATAGCTAGATAACTTCCAACAGAGATTTTATGGTCACGTGATGTTGGCGAGGACCTATAGTTAGATAACTTCTAACACTGTATGGACACATGATGTTGGTGAGGACTAGGATAACTTCCAACAGATTGTATGGTCATTTGATGTTGGTGAGGACCCATATTTAAATAACTTCCAACAGAGATTTTATGGTCATGTGATGTTGGTGAGGACCTATAGTTAGATAACTTCCAACAGATTGTATGGTCACATGATGTTGGTAAGGACCCATAGTTAGATAGCTTCCAACAAATTGTATGGTTGTATGCTGTTGATGAGGACTAGGATAACTACCAACAGAGATTGTATGATCATGTGATGTTTAAATCTCACTAAATTTAGTATACATTGTACATATTAAATCAATTCATTGTACTATAAATGGACTGTTATGGACACCAAGGACAAGTGGACCAATAAAAAGGGGTTTTGGATCACATTGATCTAAACTGTCCACTTGTATGTGAATTTGACAGAATTTTCTGTTAAAAAATGTTAAAAGGTAAAAGTAAACAACTCAAAATTCCATGTCACAAACACTGGTTTTTGTTTTATAGAACTCCAGATCTGTATTTTTGGAAACAAGTTTGAAATTTAAAAATCATAGAAAATCAAGATTATTTGCGTTAGTTAAATTTTATATAGAATATTGTCCTTAGGATCTTTTTGTGCACTAGTCTATTCATAATTAGTGTTAAAATTGTAGTATTCCAAAAATGTATAAAAAGTACAAACTTGGTGTTTCTACATCAAACCTCAGTGAATATTGTGTTTGTTTCCTTGAAGTTTCTTTGTTAGAAGTGTGCCTCATCAGTGTATATTTGCTGAGAGTAAGTTTGTGTACAGAGAATTGACAATGTGAAATTTGAATTTGCATGTATGTGTATGGAGAAGTTAAAAATGAAATTGGCCAGGATTGGAACCTGTGATTCAACTAACCAGCTAGATACTTTAACCAACTTAGTTACTGATGTTTGTCAAATGCCACAAATCTTAAATTTCATTTCAATATACATTGGTGTTAAATACTGCAAGATATGAGCATTGTAAAGAATGAATTCATTTCTTGTCATTTTGTTAACTTATTTCTTGATTGGATGTTGGAGTCTCAGGTGATAGAAAGTTTTAATTCTGTTACTTAGTTCTGTACGAGTTAATTTTATGTGTATGCTATCAGTTGGTTGGAATGAACTGAATCTATCTCATAACTTTCATTTCTAGTCAAGATTTGTACAGAGTAATTTGTGTATATGTATATACACTCAACATTGGTTCATTTTTAGCTCAATATTATTTTCTGTTATTAAAGTTTTGTGATATTTGTATCTTCACTGTTTGTTTATTGTTTGGGATATGTAGGATAGGATACTTTACATTAATATGTATGTCAGAATGATATTATAGTTAATGAGTATGATTGTGTAGCCGTCAATATAAGTTATTTTACTTTCAGATGTGACTTACAGTACCGTATTCCACTCATTTAATTTTTAATATCAAGCTCTTAGAGAATGTGTATAGATTTTTTTATGATTTTCTAATTTCACTCAATAAAGTGTCATTTGTATCTACTTGTAGACTTTCAAGAAACACTTGTCATTTGTAGTTAACTCGTGTAGGTGATTTTATGTAATTTGTAATTAATTCATGTACATGTCATTTGTGGATAACCATTGTAGGTAATTTTATTTCATTTATAGTTATAAAGATTATTTAATGAAATATAAAAGATTTTGTGCTGTACACAAAAAACATATATCTGTGAAAACAAATTATTGAATTTAATAATAATATATTCCAAATTGTTGTAAGAATCAAGTCTGTATTTGTCTGGATGAGTTTTGTTTTTTTATAATTAACAAAGAATTGTCTATTATTATTGCAGACTTCAGTATTAACATCTTAAAGGAGAGGTTAAAGTGGAAAAATAATTTATAGGTATCACCAAATACAGACAGGAAGAAATGATAATTTATGGACATGCATCTATTAACAGAAATATATTCTCAATAATTGTTATTGTTCTTTGAAATGTTAATATGTTTGAGAATTATTATGCAAATTGTTCAGTTTTCTGAAATGGTTTTCATTTAAATTGATGGAGACTTTATATTGATAGAGGCTGTATAACAAATTGTAAGTGAACTATGCTTGTTGAATGTGTTTCTTTGTTTTTGCAAAACTGTGTAGGTGTTTTTAATATTAAAGAATGGTTTTATTATTTTGCCACGTGTTAAAACTGAGCTCCAAACTGGTCATCTAAATTGTTGCTCACCATCAAAAATCTTGTGTGTCCATTAAAGATGCACTGACTGACCAACATGTAGGATCCCCACTCACATTTTTAGAACACTATGCTTATTTGTATATAGAAAAAAGGATAAACGTGTTAAATTAATGTTTGAGACATATTAATGGGGATATTTTGTTTTGTTCTGCTTTGTCTGCAACACAACTAATAACATTTGCTTATCCAATTCATGTGGCCATCAAAATGGTGCTCAAGTATCATGATTAAACACCTTCCAAAAATATGGTTCCCCTGGTGGACAAGTAATAAGGTTATAGACTTACCACTTTAAAATTCAAGGTTCATTTCCCTGTGGTGGATACTGCAGGTAGTTCAATAGACATTGCTCTAACAAAAACAATTTAAAATTGCCATTCTGAATTATTACTGTTATTGTGCTTGTCTTGGCTTATTTTTGTCCCCTCCAGTGAAAAGTGGTAAGTTTATGGTTTTATACCACTAAAACCTGGGGTTTGATTCTATACTGTAAACTTGGTGCAAAGCTCGGTGTGGTTTTGCTCTAAAAACAAATTCGAGAACACGCGACATAAGAGTTTATAAACAGTGTCAATCAAAAGGAAATATGTTTACAATAAGGAAGAAAATTCAGTAGTCTGTAACAAGAGTGAATCTGTACTTCAGTTGCCAGCAGTGAAGAGTGACCACCAAATTTTAGATTACTTCCATGAAGAGTGACCACCAAATTTTGGATTACTTCCATTTCTTTTGTCAAATCCACACAAGTTTTTGAAATCCAATGAGAAAATCTGTATCCAAAGATAAAATACTTGACCAGTGTCTGCTTTAGTGTTTGCACTAAACTAAACTTGATATGTGATGCTCCCTTTAACTGGGTGGTTGATGAACAACCAAAAATCACAAGATATCTGAAAACATCAAGATATACACACTCCCTGAAGTTCAGTAGCTTACAGTTGAAGAAGATCAACATTGAGGTACACTTTCACCAGTTGACCCAACAAAATGTGAAAAGGGTCATTTTGTTGGACTTCATCTTGTATTGGAGAAAGAAGGTTGACTAAAATTTCAAATTGACATCATCTCTACACCAAAATTAGGAAGATTTTAGTAAAAGCCTGTTGTACAAAGACAAAGTATATGTTACAAAAGTGTTTGTAACATTTATAATTTCAGTGAGTTTACAATATCAGTCTGTCTCAAGACTCTGACAAGATGTAGTGCAAGGCAATGTCCATGAGAAAAGGAAAATATTTGCTCACTGTGCAAACTGTGTTTATGTATTCTGTAGAACCTGCAAAATGCATATATACAGTTTGTATGTTTTCAGTATCTCTGTATTTATCATAGTATTTACCATGAACTGTTACACAACTAAATCAACATTGTAGGGTAAAATGAATAGTTGACAACTCTGATATCAAATACATAATACCATACCACCTTAACAGTGATGATGTGAAAGGTCATGGCATCCATACTTTGACCCACAACCATGCACATGGGGCTCATGTTGCATTCCTTTTCCATTGGTTTATAATTATGTAGAATATACATTATTCTTTTATTGGACATTATTTGTAGGTGTGAAATGATTGAAATGGAGCCAAAATTGGACCTAGGCCTAATGAATACTCGACTATTATCCTACGATATACTTTTATTAACCAAAATTCACTGAACAAACATGGTTGTCACAATACATACAAATTCCAACATGTATCACTTTCTTTTACAATCAGACAAAATTATAGTAGTATAATCTATTCACTAATAACTTTTTATAGTTTAATGATTGATCTTTAATTTACTCTTTTGGAAACTGATTTAAACAAGTATTGGCTCATCATTTGTAAACGTGTATGTAGTATGTATCTAAATATATCATTAAATGGCTAATTCTTATATTAACTGGTCTGTAATTTTGATCAAGATACAAGTTATTGACAAATATCAGATGCTTACTTGCCACCCTAGCAGTAAATATGGTGAAAACCTAATGCTACAAAATCACCTAATATGTGCCAGAGATCACACAGACCCCCTAGTCTTTGCTATCTTCAACCCTGGAATAGCTAATTTACTTTAAATGTGGTCAGGATTCAAATATCTCCCACCTGTATACCCATTAAAAAGATGTCACTGTAACTATATATTTCATTTTAACAAATGGTCAAAATTATAACAGTCATGTAATATGGCCTGATGAATTGTACCACTCTTTCTGTACAGATGGTAGAAGAAATAACAGTTCAAGGGGGTGAAGAGTTCCCTTACAAAAATATTTTGTTTTGTTTAGAGGGGTTAATAAGACCTAGAATATATCTTTAGGATAAACTTTAATGTTGTAATCTGCAAAATAAAACTCTTCCTACATCATGTTAATCAATTACTGTCCACACTTCACAAATGTATTACAACCATCTGGTATCTGATGCTATACACATTACAGTCTGTTACCACTTAGTTGGCATGTTGTGAACCTTGAAATTCTAATAATGCAGTTTTGAGTAATAGTATTACAAAAACTTAATGTTTAGAGACAACAAAAGATCTATTGGCCCATCTTGGCTATCACATCCTCTAAACTGTTGCAAATTAAAAAAAAAAACTTGAAGCCAACCCTTATCATTCATATACAGTTGCCCAAAAGTAGATATACAGTTGATAATTGACAGTTTATTTAACAGCACTTTACACATGATAGAATTATGGGAGAATAATCCCAATAGTCTCAGCACGTTCTGATTTCCAATAAAATTTCAGCACCCACTTCCATTGGTCATTAGTCAAGTTTCAAACTATTATCCTCTTATCACTTAAAAACAATTCAATAGTTTCAACATATACAAAACTACTTGTGGGCCACTTTGTAGTTCTCAAGTTTTGTCTTAAACTTACTTAAATTTATTGACTCCACAACAACCAACCACCCTGTTAGAAAAATAAAACTTATCTTACTATGACATGCACCTTGCTAGAATTTATATATGTCTCCTAATTCTGCTGTTCTATCCATACCGTTCTTTCCATACCATTCTTTCCATACCGTTCTATCCATACTGTTCTTTCCATACCGTTCTATCCATACTGTTCTTGCCATACCGTTCTATCCATACTGTTCTACTCATACTGTTCTTGCCATACCGTTCTACTCATACTGTTCTTGCCATACCGTTCTACTCATACTGTTCTTGCCATACCGTTCTACTCATACTGTTCTTGCCATACCATTCTATCCATACTGTTCTTGCCATACCATTCTACTCATACTGTTCTTGCCATACCGTTCTACTCATACTGTTCTTGCCATACCGTTCTATCCATACTGTTCTTGCCATACCGTTCTATCCATACTGTTCTACCCATACCGTTCTATCCATACTGTTCTTGCCATACCATTCTATCCATACTGTTCTTCATATCTCAGATGATATTCTAGTAACTCTTCTGTGAACTCCTTTTTTTTTCCAAGAGTTCAATGTCTTTCCTCAGACAAGGACCCCAGGACTGAACATTCAATGTCTTTCCTCAGACAAGGACCCCAAGACTGAACAAAACATTCCAAGTGTGGCCAAACCTGTGACCTGTACAATGAAATTATAACCTTTTTAAAATCCCATTTGCCCTACCACTAGCAACAGCATACTGTTTAGATGGCTTTAGATACTGACCGACTATTATACAGATACCTTTGTTTCATGACATTTTTATGGTTAATCCCATCTAAATTATACTTATAATTCAAATTATGATAAACCACATGCAGTTTCTTGAACTTGTTATAATTAAAACCCATCTGCCATTTTTTTGCCCAACTTGCTAAATGATGTAAATCCTTTTATAAATCAACAGCATTCTCTTCACAGCAACACCCAAGATCTCTATAGGTTTGGTTTGAATTCTATATTAAGTTACATGAAGGTTCTCAGCTCTAGCCATCACTAATCTAGTAATAAAAGAGTAAAAGGAAGGCAGATACTCATCATCATTCACAGCCAAAGCTTTGGCAACTTTTTATCATCAAATAGTGGGATTCACCATTCCATAATAATGACTACAGCTGAAGTGGCAAGTCTTTAATACAATCAACAAGTTTAATTCACTGACCATTCATGTCACTGATGCAAATAAAAAAGATAACGATAACTATTAGAACATTGAATCATAAAGATATGTGTCAGATAATAACTATTAGAACATTGAATCATAAAGATATGTGTCAGATAATAACTATTAGAACATTGAATCACAAAGATATGTCAGATAATAACTATTAGAACATTGAATCACAAAGATATGTGTCAGATAATAACTATTAGAACATTGAATCACAAAGATATGTGTCAGATAATAACTATTAGAACATTGAATCACAAAGATATGTGTCAGATAAGAACTATTAGAACATTGAATCACAAAGATATGTGTCAGATAATAACTATTAGAACATTGAATCACAAATATATAAGTGTCGGATAATAACTATTAGAACATTGAATCACAAATATATAAGTGTCGGATAATAACTATTAGAACATTGAATCACAAAGATATGTGTCAGATAATAACTAGAACATTGAATCACAAAGATATGTCAGATAATAACTATTAGAACATTGAATCACAAAGATATGTGTCAGATAATAACTATTAGAACATTGAATCACAAAGATATGTGTCAGATAATAACTATTAGAACATTGAATCACAAAGATATGTGTCAGATAATAACTATTAGAACATTGAATCACAAAGATATGTGTCAGATAATAACTATTAGAACATTGAATCACAAAGATATGTGTCAGATAATAACTATTAGAACATTGAATCACAAAGATATGTGTCAGATAATAACTATTAGAACATTGAATCACAAAGATATGTGTCAGATAATAACTATTAGAACATTGAATCACAAAGATATGTCAGATAATAACTATTAGAACATTGAATCACAAAGATATGTCAGATAATAACTATTAGAACATTGAATCACAAAGATATGTGTCAGATAATAACTATTAGAACATTGAATCACAAAGATATGTGTCAGATAATAACTATTAGAACATTGAATCACAAATATATAAGTGTCAGACAACTAGTTGAACATTACATCACAAATATATAAGTATCAGATAATAACAATTTCCTTGAATTGTTCAAGATTCCTCAAATATCCTGACGAATTTTCACTTATTACTAAAATATCAAAACTCTGCAATACCATTTCTCATATATATATAAAAAATAAAATATTCATGCCAACCAAATAACATATAAATAAATCCAATTTGTTTCATACAGACAAGTCAAAATAATTTAATAACAAGGATAATTATGTTATAATGGCAGGTAATGATTGATGTATACATAACATGGACAACTGAACTGACATAGGTGGTTTCAATACTAAGAAAACTGTTAAAAGAAGAAATTAAAAACTACACAAACTGAGTTATTTGAAATTATAAAAAATTTATCTTCTTTGGTAAGTCACTGTCAGTTTGGTATTCTTTTTGGTACAAATAGGAACAATTTGAAACCCAGAAGTTGGCATTCTGTAAAAGAAGTAAAACAATAAACTTTGCCTTCTTTTTTTTATATATACACTGTAAAAGCCACTTGAATGAAAATGTGTTCAACTACTAAAATGCTGATTCACTCCACAAACTGGTAGCTTTATAAGTAGGGATATCCCATCTGTCAGTCAGAACCCAAACTGATTCAGTGAACCCTCATGGAAAAGGATTAAAAAAAATTCAAATAGAAGTATCATGGTAGAGTATATAGTACTATTCAATACCTTACAATTATATTTAGTTATACTATCCAATATTTTTGTAGTTTTATTTAATATGTTTTTCGTAAGTGTGGAGGTTCGAAGATTAATTAGTAGAAATATTAGTGGGTGGCTTCATTATATTCCTTCTTTAATGTATTTAAGGGTAGCTATAGACAGTGAAATACAATAGATGCTGATACGTTGTGAGTGTAAACACTCAGATTCAACCCTTATTTAATATTTTTTATGATTTTCCATGGAAGCTGACTAAAATGACATTTATATTTGGATTTTACTGATAGATGGGTTATCCCTAATGCCAGTGGGTGCTTTTACTGCAGGTATTATCATTATGACAATAAATTATCAACCTGGACAGATAATGGAAATGAGAAATTTAATTGATTATTGTTTTATAGTGCTGATTTAGTCATCTATTAATAATTAATATAATCAGTAGATTGTTAATTATATATATACATTTATATATATAATTTATATATATATTAATTTATATATGCAACAATGTAAATATCTAGAGAATAATGTAATTCATTCACTTTTATTATAATATATAAGTTATTATATAAATGCATGCATATGTATGGAATTTAGTAGACAACAGGCATTAATAACTATAACACACACCTCCGAATTTAAGCCAATAAAAGTTTCACTTTGTGGAAAGGACAAAATGTTCCAGGAATTGTTTTTGTTTTTTTTAATAAGTTGGATAAAAAAGGTCTTACTTACATCAAATTATTATTTTGCTTTCCACAATTAACATTTTTATTGTTATGTATGTTGACGAAACATCTTCCTTGTTTTTCTCTAAAAGCACCAAAAGTTTCAGGGAAATAGTCAATTTGTTAGAGTAAGAAATAAACTTCCAAGCTCATATTACAACTCAGATCTTTGTATTTGTTGAGAATACTGTCTTAATTTGGGTTCTTGTTGTTTCCTAAAAATGTGTTCATCTGAAGTCATATTCCTAATCTGAACCCAAACAAAATCATTCATTCAGTTCCATTTCTGAAAGAGCTGAAAATTACCTATATAGGTTCTTGAAGCTGTCGCCTTCTTTGTCTAAGGCCTTTACAAACTGCTCCATCAAGCCCAGTTTTATATGAAGTGGAGGTTAAAGTTCCTTCTTCGTGTCATCCAAACTTTCATGTTGAATGTTTACCAATCCAGGTATCAGACTGACTCTGTGCAACCATTGCTTTTATATTCAGTGATGATTTCGTGTTCTACTGTTCCATTTACATAACAAACATGGTAACTTTGTGTAACTTGGTTCTTGACCCAACAACATATAAAGGCTGGGTTTATTTTGTTTTGAATTTCGAGCAAAAGGCTATCTGTGCTAGCCATCCCTAACTTAGCAGTTTAAAACTAGAGGGAAGGCAGCTAGTCATCACCATCCACTGCCAACTCTTGAGCTACTCTTTTACCAAAGAATATTGGGATTGACTATTACATTATAATGCTCCATGGCTGAAAGGGCAAGCATGTTTGGTGTGATGGGGATTTGAACCTGCAACCTTCAGATTACGAGCCAAGTGCCTTAACCACCTGGCCATGCTGGGACTTTTAAGTCTCCACAAGGTAACCAACCTTTGTATTGACCTGATTAAGAATAAGGTTGAGATTTCCTTGAAGTGAACCGAATCAGTAATAGGAACAGATGTATATATGTTAAAGAACAAATTTTAGGCTTATTATGGAAGAATCAATGAAAAATCACATGGTTCATAAGTTATAGTTCATAGCATTGGTATAAATTAAACATTATTGTTGCAATAAACCAGTGAACATTCTTGAAAAAGGTGTGGTATAAATACTTTTTTTAGTTTTTTGTACAGTAATATGATGTCCCTGGAGAAAGTAAGTTCTTAACCCTACTTCTGACCAAAATAATATCTGATAAATACTTTGAAAGATCCAGATCTCTGACTAACTCATTAAGTTCACCTTATGTGGAAAGTTGTGGTTCACCAAACGTTTGAGATTGAAAACAATTTTTTTCGTCATTTCTATTGACTTCAGAATCAGATGAAACTGTACCAAGAGTCTTCAGTGGAGTACGTACATCACGTCTAATGGCAATAGCTCATATGGCAGACTGAATATTTCGAGAAATGTTTAATTTAGAATGTCCATAAAAAAGTGGTTTTTCAATGAACAGTTATGACTCATTTGTGTCTCTTACTGAGGTTTGTTTCTCATAAATTACATTAAATAAAGAAAAACACACTACCTGGAAGGATGATTCCAGATCTATAATAAAAACCATGGGGGAAAGGCTGATTAAAATAAGAACAAACTCTTTTCTCCATCACTTATATATTTCACACAAAACATCATATGTACTTTTACATAAGTGAATCATTATCATTGAAATTGTGTCACATTTCGTTACACTTACAGTATTGAGAACCACTGGCTATAGATTTGTTTAGACCAATTACAATTTGAGAATCTTATAGATTGTTCCAGAACCCACAAGAAATGCATCACTAGTTAATTAATAAACTCTTAACAGACTGCATGAAGTCTCATTTCTGGATAGTATTTTTGTTTGTGCGTACACTGACATTATTTTATTTTAAAAAATTATTTACTTCTCGTCATGGCAATAAGAGGTTGTGTAAGTGACCTAGACATATTGTGTTGTGTTTGTGCTAAATTAATTCTAAAGAAACAATGGCAAAAGATCACAAAATTTGCCAAGAAAGTTTATTACACATGTTTTGGAATGAAAATTGGGGAACAAAACAAATCATGGGCTCTCAACTTGATGTGCCTCATTTGTGTGTAAGAGGTGAGACAGTGAACTATGGCTCTTTGCCTTTTGAAACTCCTACGGTCTGGTGTCAACGTAGAAACTATGGAGATGACCAGTATTTTGGTTTATGTAACATGGCAAGCCGATATAAAAAGGAAACTTCTTATTCAAACCTTCATAACACCATTACTTATTGATGTGATGCACCTACTCCACTGGAGAAAAACCTTCATAACACCATTACTTATTGATGTGATGTACCTACTCCACTGGAGACTCTTGATACAGAGTCATCTAATTCTGAGTCAGATGACAACAGAATTGTTTAAAATCTGAAATGTCACCTGAACTACAACTTTTCATATAAGATGAAATTTGGGTCTTCCAAAGGATTCCTCAGAGATTTTGACATCCAGAATGGCTGATTACTGATGGTTATTGAACTCCAGATGCAATACGTCTTTTTGTTTACAATTTCACACAAAGCTTTAAGAGGTCTCTATGTACTAGTGTCCGTAATTTAGCAGTTAAAGACTAAAATTAAAGCAGCTAGTCATAACCTCCCACAGTCACCTCTTGTGTTACTCTTTTACCAACAAATAGTGGAATTGACCATCCCATAATGGTATCCGCATGGCTGAAAGAGTGTACACGTTTGATGTGATGGGGATTCAAATCAGCAACCCACATGTTGCGAGTTCAGCACTGTAATAATCTGACCATGCCAAGACTCTCAGATTTCACAAAAGAATGAGGATAAATGAGGATGCATGTTTGTCTCACATCAGTGATCTTCCATTTTCTTCCGTTTGTTCGTATTTTTGTTGACAAACATAATAAAAAATGTTCATTGTGGTAAACAAAATAATAATTTGATCTAAGTAAGAGTTTTGTTTCCTTTCAATTTGTAAAAATATCCTTATACAATAGAAAAATTGGATATTATTTAAATATATATAAAGATGAATTTATTAGCAAAATAGGAAAAACTATTTGTACCCTTGCACTTAATAGATGCCACAAATCTTCAGAAAAATAGCAAATATTTATTAAAGCAGTTTCACCTTGTTAATGATGTAACATTTTATCAAAACATTAAATGTTTATTTCCGTTTGTGGGTTTATTGAATACCCAATACATTATTACTCTTGGGGAAAACTGACAAACACAATCTGTTAACTTTCTTGTTCTAGAGCAATGCTGGCTGTCATAAACAACTTCATGTAACACATTTCAACATATATTTGGGGATATTTGGTTTTTACTGTATTAATAACATTTTATTGCATCTCTGGTTGACATTCTAAAAGATCGTAAAGGTTCCACCCATTTGCCAGTTCAATGAAAGGATGCTGTGTGAAAAAAATAATAAAAAACATCTGTTTAATGAAAGTGATTATTCTACATCATACACATTATGTTAAATTAGTCTCTGTAAACAGTAATGTGTAAAAATGTTAGGACAAGGGAATACTCTGTCATTCTTTACATTTTATGAGTCCAAGTTTGAAATATTTCATTCAAAATGTGTGTTGTATGTCAGGCAGAAGAAAGGTGAAAACTACTTATCTCACCACACAGCAACTACTATGAAGCGTGGGAGAGTTAGTGTGATAGTTTGGGGTGTGTTTATGGTGAGATGACGGGAAATATTTCAAAATACATTGAACAATAGACCAGCACAAGTATTGATCCATCACAGAGTATCCAGTGGTTTACATATTCGTAACTGATTCTACTACCAAGAAGATAATGACCTCAAAACCCCATCCAACCTCTGCAGAAATTACGTAGCTAAGAAATAAGCTGCTAGAGTCATTCAAATAACACAGAGCCCCTATCTCAACCTAACTGAGCAGGTCTGGGATATGACAGATTAAAAACTTTACAAATCAAAAGTTACTTCCAAAGACACTTTATGGCAGTGTATGAAGGCCACATGGAGCAAACTCCCATAGGATACTTTGATTAAATATCTTGTAACAATACATGAAAGACTGTGGAACACACAAAATATTAAGTGTTTACTAAACTCAAGCATCTCCACTGAGTTTGTTCTACTAAATATAAAGATTAATATACCTGAGGTTTCACTTTTCATTGTTCTCTTCATGGAACCTGAAATCTAATTTTTTAAGTTTATTCTAACACTTTTCTACAGTACTGTAATATAAGTTTAATATTTTTAAAGGTATCACATTCTAAAGACATGCTGACAACTGAAGATTAAGTAATTCCACATGTTAAACTACAACTCTTTAACATGATTTTGTAAACAAGTTGAAATCAAGTGTTCAGTAAATTATACAAATATTCTAGAAGAACATATAACAAACATCTAAAAAAGTACTCCAAACCATGGTATGATGTTGTATCTTTATCATATTGATATTTATATAGATTTGTATGAATGGTCTTTCTTTATAAGGATTTACATAACCCTCTAACATGACTCTTATTATAATTTTTGTTAATTCCCTGACACCTCAGATATGTCATTTCTTTCTCTTTCAGAGCTTGGAATTAGGGCTTAACCTGGACTAAATTTTTCTGTAGCCAGGCTATTAGCCAAATGATTTTTTTGGTAGCCAATTTTAGCCAGAGTTTTAGCCAAATAGGTTTGATCCTTATCCAACCCTCCAGCCAGTCACATACGATAAGACAGTCAAAGAATAAATGACAACCAAGTTCTTATCATACATTTTATTTCAATGAATTTATCATTCATCAAATTTATTATAAAACAACAGTTACAAAGTCCAATGTTTTTCACACACAAATCATTACAATAATGACATGGAAGACGAGTCACTAAATTAAAAGTAACATACTGCTAAACAGGGGTCTCTCTAGACTTGCAAACCAGGGAGAAATTTTGCTCTAATTTTACAAAATTATGGAAAAGTTTACAGTCAATAGCATTCTTTTCTTCTATAATATAATCTGTATAAGATTACTTTTCCTTGAGCTTACGAAGGGTGAGGTTTGGTCTGTTTTGGGAGACCACTTCTCCCAAGTCTCTCTAGTGAGAGCCCTGCTTAATAAAATATATATCATCACAAAACTAAACTTGACAAGTTTCAGTAACATTCATGCTGAAAATCTGAACACAAATTCATGACAAAATAAAAAATATATCCATACCTTGAAGCATGTCATTTTGTTGTGCCTCATTTACAGTTATAACTGGTGCCTTTGTTTCAATAATTACATTAGAATACATCTGTTCTTTTTTGTACTCCAGATCTTAAAGACACGTTTAAAATCAAAATTTCCAGTGTTTGGACCATCTGTTGACAGACACATGATATTTTCCAGGTTTCTAGTTCTCATTGAATTCCTCAGACACGTTTTTATCAAATTCTGCTTACTAAAACCTCTCACAATCAGCTGTTGAAACTGGAGCTACCAGCAGTCTCTCTGCCAGTTCTACACTTGCAGGAAAGGACTCTCTGTATTTTACTGTAGAAACTTTTAATGTCTGTTACAGACTTGCTTCCACTATCAAAAGTAGATCTAGCAAATTTTGAAAATGATTTCAATTCTTGTTTTGTTCCCTCATGGTCAAAGATTGACAAATAATCATTGATGGTGTCAATGTCTGTGTCTTTGAGCAGTGGGTTGAAGAAATTTGTGAGGGAAGTCAAAATATCTGCATCATCATTACCTGAAAACCTGTCATTCAGACTTCTTATCATATTTTCTGTGAACTTATCACAGATGTTTTCTGCCTCAGACATTTGAACTGCACTGTCTCTTATGGTATGCCCACCAAACTGAAAAGTGTACAGTCCATCTGAATCTAACTGAGGCTCAGCTGTCACCTCGTTCAGAAATTTTGACAGCATTTCACCAGATTTCAGTGATGTTGAGAAAACCCACTTGTAGAGAAATATTTTACATAGAAGAGCGAACAACGTTTCAAAGGTCGAAACGTTGTTCGCTCTTCTATGTAAAATATTTTCTCAACCCAAACGAGCCGTTTTGCATATATATTTTACCAGATTTGTTTTGTTTCATATCCTCCAGACACTCAATAGTTGAAGCAAGCAGTGGGTGAACTTCAGAGAAATTAAGATTTTTCCTCTGAAATGTTTTTGACAAAATGGCTTCAAACAATCAGCCAAGTAATGTGACACATACAGAAATTTGAATGAAGTGATGGGTTTATACAAGCTAAGAGCTTTACCAGAGGTCTCTTCCATGAATACAGACACAAGGCTGGAGTAGTTGGAAAGCAGTGCATCTACTGCACCTTCAGAACTTAACCACCTGGTGTGAAAGATCTTTTCTTCTACATTGATGATGTTCTGCACTGCAGTCAAAGTTGATAATGCTCTGCACTGCAGTCAAAGTTGCCATATTTTTTGGTGAGTACCTAACAAACTTAAAGATGGAATTCATAATATCCTGGTACTTGACAAGATATGGTATGCTGTCAGCTCCTGTGGCACAACTCAAAGCTAGTGTGTGTGCGATACAGTGTGTGGCTAGGACACCTGGTACAAATTGATTTAGTCTAGTAACTACCCCAGACTTTGACCCAACCATCACAGCAGCACCATCAGTGCTGACACTACATAACTTTTTCACTTCAATACCCTTCTCTGATAACATACTAATGACTTTTGTAAAAATGTTCTCAGCATTAGCTTTGTAAAGTTCACAGATTCCAAGGAAATAGGTCTGTGGTGTCACTATACCGAACTGATCCATCTCTGGTACACGGATGTAGCTGACAAGGTTCTGCTTTACTGAAATGTCTGTACTTTCATCAGTCATGATGCTGAATTTTCCATTTTTGGGTAGTTTGTTTTTTAAATTTTCTCTCAACACTATTGCTATACAATCTTGGAAGTCACTAATACTAGTGTTGTGTTCATAAGTAGTATGTTGGTCTACTACCAGATGCTGGAGCTGTGTTGGAATTAAAACAAAAAGAATAAATACATAAATAAATAATTTGTGGGAGTAGTAACTCCAGAACATGAATACACAAATCAGTAACAAATTTCATCAAGAACAATGGAGAAATTCCACTTGTAAAACATTAGCTGATAATCCTTCACCAATTTAAGAACATAAAAACTGTATTATATACATAATAAATAATTTGTGAGATTAGTAATTGTGGAACATGAATACGTAAATCAGTAACTATAACAAATTTTTCATTAAGAACAACAAATAAAATCCACTTGTAACAAGAACAGAAAAACTGTATTGTATACGTAATAACTTACCTGCATCATACGTAGTTTGTTTAGATCTGGAATTAGGGAACTTGGTAGGTCATGCTTTGCTGCAAAGTAAACATTGTGCACTGCAGCTATGATGACAGTCTCACTTTTGTTTGTGGCTGAGACTGTGGCCTTAGTTATCACTGTAGACAGCTTGGACGCCTTCATTGCATCTCTGTGGTCTGAAATACATGATAATAAAATAAATTACCTCATGCATCACAACATCTTTTTAATGTAATAACACTGCTAAAGTATTAGGAAATAAATTGACATGGGCATATTTTTTTTATTATATTTAATAATTTTATAAGTTTAACTATCCAAATAAGTCTCAACATTTACTCAGTCAATAAATACCTTTTGTTTTCTGATGTTTGGTTAGGTTGTCTTTTTTCATCACTGCACAACCAGTTGTGAAAGTGTTTGAGTCCTGTACTTTAATGCACAATGTGCAAAACATTTGCTTTGTAGAGGCTTCATATTTGAACCAGTTAAATTCATTCAACCATATTTCTTGGAATGATCGTGAACTGTCAGTTTCAGATTTGGATTTTTTTGATGGAGGCATTAGACAATTTTCACTGTCTAAGGAGCATTTGGCCTGCGAAGAAGCCATTCTGAGATCTGATGAATTTGCTGCATATTGGCTCAATTTATAGAGAATCTTTCCACTAATTAACATTTAGTTTTTTACAAGTGCGTGTTTATTATGGTACTAATCCAGTAACTGCTTTTAATTAAACTTACCGGCCAAGCCATGCGCCATTAGATAATGTAATTACACGTGTGAAAGCCATCACAATCTTCATGGTCGTCCTTTAATTATTGCGCCGCTAATCAACCACATATAAATGAGTTATTCGTGTCAAGCCGTTAGGTCCCTGTTGATTGAACAATTTTTCACATGTTTGTCGACCATGACTTTGCATGAATGCAGACGAGTTATTGATCTGGTTACCGCAAACTTGCATTAAAAAAAACGTTGATGTAGTGAACCAGTCTAGCATTTTGTAAACAAACAGTGTTTTGCTGGTATATTCCCCAATTACAATTTTTCTTCACCAAAAAACAAAAATAATAGGCATTAGAGAATATGGCGAGCGACAGCGTGAACCCTGTTGGAAGGCTCAGTCATATAACATGATTGATTAATTGGTAACGTTCTGGTATAACTTCCTCTTCAAGAGTTACATGGTACATTTCATTCCTAGCACCACTAACTGACAATTGGTTTTTGATACAGTAGATCTAAAATCCCTCACGATATACTTATTTTATAAATATTAGATATTTGAGATTATGAAGCTACACACTGTTGTAATGGCTAGTGGAAAAATTTGTGGAAATACAACAAACAGACAAGTAACTCTTACTAGGGAAAAACAAATTGTACTTTATTAAATATATCATATAATGGTTATTAATATTTTTATAGAATGGAACAGTTGTTTTCTATAACTAGTGTACAATGTACACCATGTTTATGTATGAATAAGGACAAGGGTAAATACAAACAATGTCACAATTTTTTGTCATTAAATATAAATAGAGAACTCGCTCTTAGATAAACCACACAAAATATTATAAAAACCAGGTGTGTTTTTTAATGAATAATAAACACATTAAAATTCAAAGTATCTGAATATAAGATCCAACAACATTTTGAGTTTTATTATCTCAAAAATTATATCACAGGAACATTGCTATGAAGTACAACCACTTTCACCAGTTAGAGATCAACTGAAGTGAAGGTAAATGGATGGACTTAAATATAATAATAAGTTTTACAAAGTAAAAATATTCACCTTAAAGTTGGTCAATTTTTCAATTGTGGGGAATTATGGATATTACAAAATAAACAAATATGAAACTGTGAGTAATTTATTCCACATCTTTAAGAGTTCAGAGGCAGTGTAGCTTTTAGTTATGTCCACTTCTAAACATTTATTCAAAAAATCTTATAAAACTGGGGATAGGTTATATTTATTTTCAATGTATGGCTTCCCATTTGTTAGTATTAAGTTATATATCTGAAAAGTAGTGTTAACTTGATGACTAAATCAATAACTTAACAACAGAAAATAATTCTGATAATAAAAATATTTAAGTATACATAATGAAAAATTATAACCAATACTGTTAGTTACATTAGCATTACAGAGACAGAATATGCCTTGCTTATAAAACACAAAAATACTATCTGCTTCATGGACTATTACAGAAACAGAATAAACCTTACTTATAAAACACAAAAATACTATCTCCTTCATGGACTATTACAGAATCCTCATTACTTGACAACCATGACATCACCATGTACAACTTTTTGGATAATTCCTCCCTAATAATATCTAAATAGCTCCAAAAGTATATCACAATGGGTGAATTACCTAAACTGTTACTGTTTTATTACAGTGGCTTCAGAAGATGATTGTAATACTATGGCCAAAAACACTAAAATATAACAAGTTACAAAACAACAACAACATGCACATTCAATAATTACTTGTTAATGGTTGTTCATACTTGTTATAATCATTATATTCAATACAACTATATGTATGAATAATGTGCAAAGACTTCTTTTTGTCCTTATTACATCTATTCCCTGTAGTAGGTGAAAGACAGTCTGTACAAAACATACAGTTGTGTTTTATAGTACAAAAGTGTAGCTTTTAAGAATTTGGGTATTGTGAAACAATGGTAATTTGGTAATTAACTTTATTAGAGAAACATTTATGTTTAACTAAAGCAAACCATTAATGCACTCAAATTATTTAAAGATCATGAAACTGTTAATGAAATACTTCAATTTTATTCACTGGAAGGTTCTCTTAGATCTATTAAAATAAAATTTTATATTGTCATTCTACCAAAGTCTTTAATTTTCTATCTGATTCAACCTCAGGTTCATACATTTTCTCTGTTATTATTTCTGGAGCCATCCATTGAAGAGTGCCAACCACTAATGTTTGTTTATTTTGTTCTTGGGATAATTTGGCACATAACCCAAAATCAGCTGTGTGATGGAGAAAACTGAAAATAAAGTTTTCATGTGAGAGAAAATGAAAACAGAAAGAAGTTGTACAGAATATCTAGTTAGCCTTACAAAATCAACTTAAGGTGTATTAATAATTGTTACAGGTTTGTAGTCATTTCATCAGGTTTAACATAGCTAACAAAAGTTAAAGATTTTTGAAACTACTTTAACCTTATCCAGCTAAGTGTATTATATCCTTTTTTATAAGGGCACATGACAACATCAAGTTCAAATTATTTTTGTTCCATCTTCTTTTGTCAAATCAACTATATATCAAAACTGTTTTAAATGTTAGACTTGATAACAAAATAAAATTATATTGTCATTTGTTTCAAATAAGTTAATAAAAAATATTCAATTGGTTAACTATAATTTCAATTTATTCTGGTCCTATTGATAATATTGATTGTAAAATAGAAATATTTAAACATCCGAATATACAAATGAAACTTGTCAACATACAAATCTACTTAGTTCCAGAACAAATAGTTTGAAATAAAATATTTATTTTTGAAATTACTAGTGTTAAGAAATGTAAAATATAATTAAATAACAAAAAATCATGAGTTAAACATGGAAAATTAACAAAATATTTAAAACCAACTGGCTTAAAACTGATTATAAAAACAAGTGTTGGTGTTGTTTTCACATTGTTCTTAGTTTCTCCATTGTGGCTTAGAATCAAAAGTGTGTGAGAAACAGTATTTCAAATCTATCTTTTGTATCCTACAAATCAGAGCCAAACAAGCTTTTCATTCAATATTAGAACTCATCAGTTTGGTTAGATGGTGAGACACAAAAGTTTCTATGAAACACTATTTATACATGTGGTATAAAACATTAAATATTTCAATATAAATAGTGTAAATACTGAAATATTGTACAAGTTAAAAGTTATTATAAAACAAGTTAACTGTAGACGTATTTCATTGTTTATATTCCTCTTAACTTGTCTATTGTGGTTCAAGATTACAGGTGTATAAAAGATAAAAAAAAGTAAACACATCTGTAGTTGATTTATTTTATAATAATAAAAACTTGAAATATTAAACTTCAGACAAACAGGTTTTAAAAAACAATGTTTTAGTTTTTGTTTGCTATTTGTATATTACTGGCAATAGTACTTTGAGACAAATGTTACTTTCCATTAATATATACATATAATTTATAATAAGGTCTTCACATAAGACTGCTTTTTTGATAAATAAACTATCAGATTAATATTAGTTTCAAACTGACAAATAGTAACTCAAACTCTTGTTTTAATTAAACTAATGTGTTGTCAGTAGGTCAAGTAATCTATGATAAAAAGTGTTAGAAACAAGTTAAAGTACTTAGGACTACACATGTTCACAAAGTCATTATATGTCTAAAAACTGACCTAGTTTTATACTGCAGTCCCTTCCAAGTAAAATGTTACCACTTTCAATGTCTCTGTGAATTATGTTATTAATATGTAGAAACTCTATTCCTTTGAGAACCTACATGAAATATGAATTTGTTTTAAATATATTAAAATATCAGTATAATTTTAATGTGTTTGTTGTATTCAATACTTTATATATAATGATATTTGGATACAACAAAACAAACATGAAATAGAACAAAAAAATATTAAAGCGTGTTTATACTGTTAACTACCACAAGTACACGGCTTTGATTGGGTTATTAGGTTAATATATTAGTTATTTCACCATCTGCTGTCATGAGTAAATAGTAGACTTTGCAGGTTGAGACAAACAACTTTGAGTTACTGCTCCTTGGCAATTTTAAACCTAAATCATTTCTGAATTAAAGTATTTTTTATATATTTCATTTGTACTTTCAATACATGTACTAACAATAACATTATACTATACTTTTGTTACTAATCAACATGACATAACAGGAGTGGTTGTAAAACACTATTATTATAACCCATTGTTAATCCTATACATTATATGTTTTTGTATAAACGAGAGTATCCATTTTGTGTGTCACACCAACAATAGCCAATTTTTCATTGGCGACAGGTGGGGGTGATCTCTCATTGGATTGAAATGTGGATATTTGCCGAGATACTGGTTGTTACATGGATCAACCATCTTCTATTGAATTTGAACCACTACATCAAGAACATGTGAAATCTATCCAGTCTGACAAATATCTCAATAACTTTCTGACACCCATATTTTGCAATTTCTTCCTGTGTCCCCATCAGTGGAACCAGCTAGGCCTCGTATGGTCTTTTTGTACATGATTCTATGGAACCAGCTAGGCCTTGTATGGCCTTTCTGTACATGATTCTATGGTTTGTGATATTTTATCCCTCTCCCAATTTCCCACGATCTCTGTTCTTCTGTTTTGCTCAATATTTCTTCTTCTCCTTATTTAGTCTTCTCACCTTCCCAGTAAGAGAGTTCTGGTGGAACATTTTGCTTTCCAATTGGTTGAGGATGCCAGCATGTCGCACTTGACATGGTCTATCATCAATTTGCTTTAAGATACCATCAAGCTGATTGTTCTCAACATTTGAGAAGTATTATGTTAATATGGTGGCACTATGTAATTTTCTGCTGCGTTTAAACCATGCCCAGTTTCACATCTTTCTTCTACTCTTTTTGTCTGCCATCTAACATGTTCTCTAGGCTATGTGTTGAAGTTTTGAGAGTTTATTGAGGGACAGCCTCTCCCTTACTATTTTCACAATGGCTCATTCATCATCCTTTTTATCTTGCCTTACACACTTCGTTCCTTTGCTGTTGATATCTTCTGGGTCTCCATGTGGTCTTGTCCCAGGTTTGTTTAACAACACTTCTCTCAAAGAATTAAGTATTGCATCCTTTCTTTATTGGTATGTATAAACCATGTTACTGATACTTTGCAATCATGTATGGAATCCTTTACTATTTCTTTACTGATAGATTGTTTGTTGCAGTCTAAGCCACGGCAAACTCCTATTCCATTTTCCTGTCCTAGTCATTCTCAAACCTAACCTGTTCCTTCTTCTTGGGGTTCTATATTGCATTATTTTCTTTGAGGATCAATGTGTTTATCAGGTTCTATCAGATGGACTTTTACTACAATTTTTTCCTTGCCTTCTTTATCACAGGTCCCCATTTCCTTCTCCCTCTCTCAGGATCCTGTTACCAGTCAACACCAGTCAAAAGTAGTTCAAGCTTATCATAACAGGCCATCAGACATGTGACTTATGTTTCTCTCAGTTTGTATTACAGGCTTTTTATGGTCACCCCCCCCAAAAAAAAAAACTGTAGACTGACAGTTAGTTACTCATAAAAATTTCCCAATTCAGTAGATTTCGTAATCTCCTTTGTCTTACTATGGACTTTTTCTTTGCCTTCAGGTGAGTTTTTTTGCAGATTATGGATGGCCAAGTTGGGTGTCACGAATGTTAATTTACATATCCTGATAGTTCTGCAGTTATGATCATATCTTTGGTATATCCATCAATGGGAAGGTAACTCCTACTTTTAACCCATGTGCCTTTCTTCCATTTCTTACCTTTATCCTATGTCTGTTCTGGAAAATCTTACATGTCCTGTATGTGCTTTTCAATGTTATATTGTCTACATGGTTTCCAACTATGGTGTTCATTCCTGCCTCTTTACCACTCGAAAACCATCCTCCGTTCATAATATTTCTCCTTCAACCCACTCCAATTAGGTTTAGGATCTTGATTTGATTGGCTTATTCCTCTCTTTTTGTCTTCCCATATTTTGTTTAGAATGTAATCTCATTAAACTTGACACCTTATCTTCTCTCTGGCATCACATCTTTATCATTCACTGGAAGAATTTCTTGAATTGACCATTAGGGCTACACCTAATACATTCATATTTCATCATTTCCATAGTATTCTTCTTTGAGTTATCATCTTCCTCGTGTAGCCACTCTTCAAATTTCTGCATGACTTTGGTAAGTTATATCATATTCTTCTTTATTTTTTTTTTCAAGGATCTTTTTCCATTTTGATGGTAATTACCCATTGTTTGGATCCCACTTTGTGGCAAATTGTGCATGACCATGTACACTTTAACTTTTGAATTCTGCACTTGTTAACCATCTTGATTTGCTTGTTATATTCCATGGCTACGCATTGTATACTGTATTGAAGGGGTATTTAACAAGATCATTTGAAGGTTTTCCTGAAGGTGGAATTTCTTTATAAATATACTCGTACTGGACTATACCACTTATGGACTACATGGATAAAGAAGAAAGATATATCTACCCATTCTTGCTATCCTTTGTATTAAATAAATCGGTATGGTCTGTTTTTAAAATAGGGTTTTGTGGTCACCCATTGTACTGTTTCAAGTGTTTTCGTGTCTCCAGACTCTCTATGAGGTTTAATACTCTTTCTGTTTTAGTGGAGTCTGTGGACCGTTAATACTCTCCAGTTCTATATTGCTTGTGTAAGTACTGTAAGGGCAACATCCTTAATTATATAATAAAATCCATTCAGTGTAGAGTGGGGTTGTCGTGTTGTGCTGGTGTAGACGACATGAAATCCTCCACATTAAATCACACAAAAACAAGAGTAAGACGTCATATTGTAGTTCATCTCTTAAATTGGGATCAATTATCCTACCCTTATGTAGATATCAATTGCCACAGTTTGAATACTGAATTGAGAGTGGAATCAATGAGCATAAATCTTGACACACAAATTATAAATGTCTGTCTTCCTCCCTCGATTATACTCCATCTGTGTTGGGGTTCACGATGGAGATACTTGGGATTGTTACAGTTCTTTCCCTTCTGCTCTCCCTAGAAGTATCTTATTCCAAAAATTTTAGTGCACCTGCATAGGTTCTGGTCACTTTCACTGCTTAGGAATTTGATACTATACCTTTCTCAGATGGGTGAATAGTATATGCTATCTCACACCAGTTCTTCGGATCTGACTCTCTTGTCTCCAGGTGCATCCTTTGGATGTTTCTTTTTTACTCTAGCACTAGTCTGTCCACCAATCAAATGTACAAAAGGTACTTACCTCCTTTCACACATTTCATACTCATTTAAATTGATGTTTCTAATTTTAGACAAAGCTCCAAGTGTCAGTCTGGTAGAATTGGATAGAGGAAGTCTGATGCATAACGATGATGTGTGAAATTCTCAATGGTGGAAAGGTTCGCATAATAATGTACTTTAAAGACACATATAGGGGGCAGCACTGAATGAAAATAGTTATTTGTGTGAAAGGAGGAAGTGCCTATTGGAATTACATTTTCAGTACAGAAGAGTAGAACTTTAATAACATTATTACAGTATGTGGGATACAGAAGGAAAATATATATGCTGGTTAACCAACCTATAGAATGGTATTCCTGATGTACTGAAAATATGATTTAAATTATAAAATATAGAAACGTTCAATATTACGACATCTTACCCTTTTCTGAATTATCAAAGAAACAAAAAACGTAGAGTAACAAGTGGTCAATCTGATTCACCTCACACAAATGTAAGTATTTCATTTTACACCAACAAAAGTTTGTATTCAAAAATAACTGTTTTAATCACGGCAAAAATAGTTGCATACTTCAGAAAGTGTTGAAAAATTGAAACTAAATAATTGTACATTTTCATTTAAAGGGGAAGTTAGACAAATTATTAAGAACAAAATAACAGTATAGAACAACATTGTTGCCATGTCAATGTTTAAAGTACATATGATCACATACAAGGTTTATTCATCAAAATAATCCATACTGTTATTAATATTGGTATGCTTTAAAGCAAACCTTTACTACAATGGATTAATTCATGTGTGTAAGCTAACCTTGATTGTAACAGCAGAATACACTTCCAAATGGTAATTAATGTAATTTGAAGGAGCGATGCTTACTTGAATGAATATAATCTATCATTTATTTTTAATCAGTATATTAGAATCGTGTTCATATAATAACAAACATTAAATTGTCAATTTTGTAATTACACCATGATAAACTAAGCATACAGTTTTTAACCTTATAGAAATATAATATTAGAAACATCTGATAATCTATTATGATTTTAAAAGGTAGAATAATTTTATTAGTAGCATGGTATAATATGTTCATGTACTAGCACATTACTCAGCTCACATAGTTTATATGTGGTTGTAGAAATTATTGTATTAAATGTAGCATTACTTATAAAACTGTAAACTTTGTGTGAAATACAATAAATATTAACTTAGAAGTTTTTTACATCAAATACAATCTGAATTATTTTGTTTATAAATGTTGGATATAAGATAACATCATTAGTAACTAATATATAAAACAATGCACATTTAAAAAAATATACAACATCTTTTGTGGTAAAAAATAAAAATTGTAAATAGATAAAACTACTAAAGAAGTTGAAAAGTGGTCACTCTTTATTAACACTCTTGAAATTGAATTTGTAATTTTTTTCTATGAACCACACGTCTTTCTAGATAATAAAAATCTAAATATTAAAGAATGTTTAAGAACTGTTGTTACTTTAGTTCCTACCTCATGAACAATTGTTTGTAAAACTTTTCTATTTTTATTTGATATATGATTTTGTCTCATTATTATGTATAATTTTAGTAAATAATCAAATGTATGTGTAGGTAATAATGGAATATATGGAAGGTGGCTGTTTGACTGACATTGTCAACAAAACTTGTCTCTGTGAAAATGAAATATCAGGGACTCCGGCTCTTCACCGGGGCTTTCCGCTCTCATCCAGTCCAGATCTTATACACAGTCTCATGAACATCCGCTACACTTCTGCTGTTTGCAACTGTTTTTACTATATGCCTCAAACCTTCAATCCTTACCACAGCATCCCACTTGGGATTGTGTTTTCCTTCCCCGGTGGGCCATGCTTTATCGTAATAGATGATCTGCAATTGTTCCTTTTAGCTTTCACATCCACGTGCATTTGGATGAAATGGGTCTGTCCTTGCCTAACATTGCTGTATCCACTGGCAACCCATCCCACCATGGCTTATTACAATTTCCAAATGTGACCCTTCTGTCAGTCATCTGAGAAAAGCAGATACTTTCGATTGGAAGTATTATTTGTTATTTGCTGAACATCTTTCAATTCCTATTTATATGGATGGTTCTAAATCAGTAGACTCTGTAGGCTCTGCCATGGTTTGTTGTGGTCCAGTGGTTGCATACAGAATTTCCTCTAAGATTCTGTGTTCACTGCTGAACTGTATGCCATTTCTCTTGCCCTGGATCACATAGAAGTTATGCAGTACATGAATTGTACTGTTTATACTGACTCGCTTAGTTCCATACTAACCCTAGAATTGCTTCACGTTAATTCACACCCTGTTCTCGCCGATATTCAAAACCAACTGGCCCATTTCTCTTTAACATCTACTACTATCCAGTTTTTCTGGATATCAGGCCACATTGGTATTTGAGGGAAAGGGCTCGCTGACACTGCAGCTAAATCTGTCTCCTCTGGCTCAATCACTGATGTTTCTCTTCCATACATATACTATGGTCCTGTATTCAAGGCTCGGCTGCGTGCCAGTTGGTAGTCAACTTGGAGTGAGCAACACAAAAACAAGCTTTTCCAAATAAAACTCTCTATTGAACTTTGGCCGTCTTGCTTCCATAAGGATTGGAAAGAGGAAGTTGTCCTAACTAGACTACGCATTGATCAGTTTTTAACTCATCCTTTACTTTTATCTGGGACTGATGCACCAGTGTGTTATCTGTGTAACACTTAGGTCATAATAAGCCACATTTTACTGTCTTGCTGTTGTTATTAATCTCAACAACAGTACCATTTTAAACATGTTCTGTCCCAAGCTTTATCCGTAACGTTAAACAGTGTTATTGGTGTTGGTGACACTGTCCACCTTGGTGATGTTTTTAGTTTTTTAAAGGCTATTAATCTTTTTTATGCCTTTTAAGTTTTTAAGTTATAAATTAGACCTTTTTTAATGTGATTCCCTTTTAAGAATTAAAGTATGTCTAGTTCTATTTCAAATTAGAAAATAGCCACGACATCAACTACCTTGAAACTGGGACTGGAAAACATCACGTGTCTAATGCTGATGTTTGAACTTACCTGTTAGTTATCCTGGTGAGTTATGATAATTACAGTTATGTTACAGAAAGTTCTTTACAACTTGTAATAGTGTAGTTTTTATCTTACCACTGAAGACTAGATCTGATTTAATGTTATTTATGTTTTTAAATCAAATATTCAACTTTGTTTTACCTTAATTTACTTTTATGAACTTTAATAATTTTACTTTAATTTTAACTTTTTACCAGATGTTTGGTGCAGATAGCCTAGTTCCTTAGCACCATAAAACACCAAACCAAGCACCCAACTAACCAATTGAATATTTTTTATTAGTTTATGTACAAGAAATGACAATACAATTTATTTTAAGGCAAATTATAAGTCTGACATTTAAAATATAGTTTTCATATAAATGTGATTTGACAAAAAAGATTGAACAAAAATAATTTGAACTTAATGTTGTCATGTGCCCCTATAAAAAAGGATATAATTACCCAACTGGATAAGGTTAAAGTGGTTTTAATTATTTTTTTTTCCTAGCTACAGCAGCTTAATTAGATAGAGAGTAGGACTCTTCCTTCCAGTTATTTTTCACATAAGACTGTAGAATTCGTCCATCTATTTACATCTCACTCAGAGTGCAGGACACTTCATTCTAGCTACTTCTTACTTAGACTGTAGAGCATTTATTTCTCACTCAGAATGTAGAATTCTTCCTTCCAGCTACTTCTTACTAACAGTGTAAAACTCTTCCTTCCAGTTAATTCCTACTGATAGTGTAGAAATCCATCCTTCCAGTTACTTCTTAATAATAGTGTAGAAATCAGTCCTTCTAGTTACTTCTTAATGATAGTGTAGAACTCTTCCTTCCAGTTACTTCTTACTGATACTGTAGAACTCTTCCTTCCACCTACTTCTTACTGATAGTGTAGAAATCTTCTTTCTAGTTGCTTCATACTGATAGTGTAGAACTCTTCCATCTAGTTACTTCATACTGATAGTGTAGAATTCTTCCTTCTAGTTACTTCACACTGATAGTGTAGAAATCTTCTTTCTAGTTGCTTCATACTGATAGTATAGAATTCTTCCTTCTAGTTACTTGATAGTGATAGTGTAGGACTCTTCCTTCTAGTAATTTCTTATTTAGAGTGTAGGTCTCTTCCTTCTAGTTACTTCTTACTGATAGTGTAGAACTCTTCTTTCCAGTTACTTCATACTGATAGTGTAGAACTCTTCCTTCCAGTTACTTCATACGGATAGTGTGGAACTCTTCCTTCTAGTTACTTCACACTAATAGTGCAGAAATCTTCCCTCTAGTTACTTCTTACTGATAGTGTAGAACTCTTCCTTCTAGTTACTTCATACTGATAGTGTAAAATTCTTCCTTCCAGTTACTTCTTAATGATAGTGTAGAACTCTTCCTTCTCGCTACTTCTTATTGATAGTGTAGGACTCTTCCTTCTAGTTACTTCATACTTATAGTGTAGAATTCTTCCTTCTAGTTACTTCATACTGATAGTGTAGGACTCTTCCTTCCAGTTACTTCTTATTTAGAGTGTAGAACTCTTCCTTCTAGTTACTTCTTACTGATAGTGTAGAACTCTTCCTTCTAGTTACTTCACACTAATAGTGTAGAACTCTTCCTTCTAGTTACTTCTTACTGATAGTGTAGAACTCTTCCTTCTTGTTACTTCATACTTATAGTGTAGAATTCTTCCTTCTAGTTACTTCATACTGATAGTGTAGGACTCTTCCCTCCAGTTACTTCTTACTGATAGTGTTGGTCTCTTCCTTCTAGTTACTTCATACTGATTGTATGGAACTCTTCTTTCTAGTTACTTCACACTAATAGTGCAGAAATCTTCCCTCTAGTTACTTCTTACTGATAATGTAGAACTCTTCCTTCCAGTTACTTCTTACTGATAGTGTAGAACTCTTCCTTTTAGTTACTTCTTACTGATAGTGTGGAACTCTTCTTTCTAGTTACTTCACACTAATATTGCAGAAATCTTCCCTCTAGTTACTTCTTACTGATAGTCAAGAACTCTTCCTTCCAGTTACTTCTTACTGATAGTGTAGAACCATTCCTTCTAGTTACTTCATACTGAGAGTGAAGAACTCTTCCTTCTAGTTACTTCACACTAATAGTGCAGAAATCTTCCCTCTAGTTACTTCTTACTGATAGTGTAGAACTCTTCCTTCTTGTTACTTCATACTGATAGTGTAGTATTCTTCCTTCTAGTTACTTCATACTGATAGTGTAGGACTCTTCCTTCTAGTTACTTCTTACTGATAGTATAGACTCCTTCCTTATAGTTGCTTCATACTGATAGTGTAGGACTCTTCCTTGTAGTATCTTCTTATTTAAAGTGTAGGGCTCTTCCTTCTAGTAACTTCTTATTTAGAGTGTAGGACTCTTCCTTCTAGTAACTTCTTATTTAGAGTGTAGGACTTTTCCTTGTAGTATCTTCTTATTTAAAGTGTAGGACTCTTCCTTCTAATAACTTCTTATTTAGAGTGTAGGACTCTTCCTTCAAGTAACTTCTTATTTAGAGTGTAGAACTCTTCCTTCCAGTTACTTCTTATTGATAGTGTAGGACTCTTCCTTCCAGTTACTTCTTATTGATAGTGTAGAACTCTTCCTTCTAGTTACTTCTTACTGATAGTGTAGAACTCTTCCTTCTAGTTACTTCTTACTGATAGTGTAGAACCATTCCTTCTAGTTACTTCACACTAATAGTGTAGAACTCTTTCTTCTAGTTACTTCTTACTGATAGTGTAGAACCATTCCTTCTAGTTAGTTCACACTAATAGTGTAGAACTCTTTCTTCTAGTTACTTCTTACTGATAGTGTAGAATTCTTCCTTGCAGTTACTTCTTAATGATAGTGTAGAACTCTTCCTTGTAGTATCTTCTTATTTAAAGTGTAGGGCTCTTCCTTCTAGTAACTTCTTATTTAGAGTGTAGGACTCTTCCTTCTAGTAACTTCTTATTTAGAGTGTAGGACTTTTCCTTGTAGTATCTTCTTATTTAAAGTGTAGGACTCTTCCTTCTAATAACTTCTTATTTAGAGTGTAGGACTCTTCCTTCAAGTAACTTCTTATTTAGAGTGTAGAACTCTTCCTTCCAGTTACTTCTTATTGATAGTGTAGGGCTCTTCCTTCCAGTTACTTCTTATTTAGAGTGTAGGTCTCTTCCTTCTAGTTACTTCATACTGATAGTGTAGAACTCTTTCTTCTAGTTACTTCTTACTGATAGTGTAGAACTCTTCCTTCTAGTTAGTTCACACTAATAGTGTAGGTCTCTTCCTTCTAGTTACTTCATACTGATAGTGTAGAACTCTTCCTTCTAGTTACTTCTTACTGATAGTGTAGAACTCTTCCTTCTAGTTACTTCACACTAATAGTGTAGAACTCTTTCTTCTAGTTACTTCTTACTGATAGTGTAGAATTCTTCCTTGCAGTTACTTCTTACTGATAGTGTAGAACCATTCCTTCTAGTTACTTCACACTAATAGTGTAGAACTCTTTCTTCTAGTTACTTCTTACTGATAGTGTAGAATTCTTCCTTGCAGTTACTTCTTAATGATAGTGTAGAACTCTTCCTTCCAGTTACTTCTTACTGCTAGTGTAAAACTCTTCCTTCGAGCTACTTCTTATTGATAGTGTAGTACTCTTCCTTCCAGTTACTTCTTACTGATAGTGTAGAACTCTTCCTTCGAGCTACTTCTTATTGATAGTGTAGTACTCTTCCTTCCAGTTACTTCTTATTGATAGTGTAGGACTCTTCCTTCCAGTTACTTCTTATTTAGAGTGTAGGTCTCTTCCTTCTAGTTACTACATACTGATAGTGTAGAACTCTTCCTTCTAGTTACTTCACACTAATAGTGCAGAAATCTTCCCTCTAGTTACTTGTTACTGATAGTGTAGAACTCTTCCTTCTAGTTACTTCTTACTGATAGTATAGACTCCTTCCTTCTAGTTGCTTCATACTGATAGTGTAGGACTCTTCCTTCTAGTAACTTCTTATTTAGAGTGTAGGACTTTTCCTTGTAGTATCTTCTTATTTAAAGTGTAGGGCTCTTCCTTCTAGTTACTTCTTACTGATAGTATAGACTCCTTCCTTCTAGTTGCTTCATACTGATAGTGTAGGACTCTTCCTTCTAGTAACTTCTTATTTAGAGTGTAGAACCCTTCCTTCTAGTTACTTCACACTAATAGTGTAGAACTCTTTCTTCTAGTTACTTCTTAATGATAGTGTAGAACTCTTCCTTCCAGTTACTTCTTACTGATAGTGTAGAACTCTTCCTTCGAGCTACTTCTTATTGATAGTGTAGTACTCTTCCTTCCAGTTACTTCTTATTTAGAGTGTAGGTCTCTTCCTTCTAGTTACTACATACTGATAGTGTAGAACTCTTCCTTCTAGTTACTTCACACTAATAGTGCAGAAATCTTCCCTCTAGTTACTTGTTACTGATAGTGTAGAACTCTTCCTTCTAGTTACTTCTTACTGATAGTATAGACTCCTTCCTTCTAGTTGCTTCATACTGATAGTGTAGGACTCTTCCTTCTAGTAACTTCTTATTTAGAGTGTAGGACTCTTCCTTCTAGTAACTTCTTATTTAGAGTGTAGGACTTTTCCTTGTAGCATCTTCTTATTTAAAGTGTAGGGCTCTTCCTTCTAGTAACTTCTTATTTAGAGTGTAGGACTCTTCCTTCTAGTAACTTCTTATTTAGAGTGTAGGACTTTTCCTTGTAGTATCTTCTTATTTAAAGTGTAGGACTCTTCCTTCTAGTTACTTCTTACTGATAGTATAGACTCCTTCCTTCTAGTTGCTTCATACTGATAGTGTAGGACTCTTCCTTCTAGTAACTTCTTATTTAGAGTGTAGGACTCTTCCTTGTAGTAGCTTCTTATTTAAAGCGTAGGGCTCTTCCTTCTAGTAACTTCTTATTTAGAGTGTAGGACTCTTCCTTCTAGGAACTTCTTATTTAGAGTGTAGGACTGTTCCTTGTAGTATCTTCTTATTTAAAGTGTAGGACTCTTCCTTCTAGTAACTTCTTATTTAGAGTGTAGAACTCTTCCTTCCTCTAACTTCTTATTTAGAGTGTAGAACTCTTCCTTCCAGTTACTTCTTATTGATAGTGTAGGACTCTTCCTTCCAGTTACTTCTTATTGATAGTGTAGAACTCTTCCTTCTAGTTACTTCTTACTGATAGTGTAGAACTCTTCCTTCTAGTTACTTCTTACTGATAGTGTAGAACTCTTCCTTCTAGTTACTTCTTACTGATAGTGTAGAACCATTCCTTCTAGTTACTTCACACTAATAGTGTAGAACTCTTTCTTCTAGTTACTTCTTACTGATAGTGTAGAATTCTTCCTTCTAGTTACTTCTTACTGATAGTGTAGAACTCTTCCTTCTAGTTACTTCTTACTGATAGTGTAGAACCATTCCTTCTAGTTACTTCACACTAATAGTGTAGAACTCTTTCTTCTAGTTACTTCTTACTGATAGTGTAGAACCATTCCTTCTAGTTAGTTCACACTAATAGTGTAGAACTCTTTCTTCTAGTTACTTCTTACTGATAGTGTAGAATTCTTCCTTGCAGTTACTTCTTAATGATAGTGTAGAACTCTTCCTTGTAGTATCTTCTTATTTAAAGTGTAGGGCTCTTCCTTCTAGTAACTTCTTATTTAGAGTGTAGGACTCTTCCTTCTAGTAACTTCTTATTTAGAGTGTAGGACTTTTCCTTGTAGTATCTTCTTATTTAAAGTGTAGGACTCTTCCTTCTAATAACTTCTTATTTAGAGTGTAGGACTCTTCCTTCAAGTAACTTCTTATTTAGAGTGTAGAACTCTTCCTTCCAGTTACTTCTTATTGATAGTGTAGGACTCTTCCTTCCAGTTACTTCTTATTTAGAGTGTAGGTCTCTTCCTTCTAGTTACTTCATACTGATAGTGTAGAACTCTTTCTTCTAGTTACTTCTTACTGATAGTGTAGAACTCTTCCTTCTAGTTAGTTCACACTAATAGTGTAGGTCTCTTCCTTCTAGTTACTTCATACTGATAGTGTAGAACTCTTCCTTCTAGTTACTTCTTACTGATAGTGTAGAACTCTTCCTTCTAGTTACTTCACACTAATAGTGTAGAACTCTTTCTTCTAGTTACTTCTTACTGATAGTGTAGAATTCTTCCTTGCAGTTACTTCTTACTGATAGTGTAGAACCATTCCTTCTAGTTACTTCACACTAATAGTGTAGAACTCTTTCTTCTAGTTACTTCTTACTGATAGTGTAGAATTCTTCCTTGCAGTTACTTCTTAATGATAGTGTAGAACTCTTCCTTCCAGTTACTTCTTACTGCTAGTGTAAAACTCTTCCTTCGAGCTACTTCTTATTGATAGTGTAGTACTCTTCCTTCCAGTTACTTCTTACTGATAGTGTAGAACTCTTCCTTCGAGCTACTTCTTATTGATAGTGTAGTACTCTTCCTTCCAGTTACTTCTTATTGATAGTGTAGGACTCTTCCTTCCAGTTACTTCTTATTTAGAGTGTAGGTCTCTTCCTTCTAGTTACTACATACTGATAGTGTAGAACTCTTCCTTCTAGTTACTTCACACTAATAGTGCAGAAATCTTCCCTCTAGTTACTTGTTACTGATAGTGTAGAACTCTTCCTTCTAGTTACTTCTTACTGATAGTATAGACTCCTTCCTTCTAGTTGCTTCATACTGATAGTGTAGGACTCTTCCTTCTAGTAACTTCTTATTTAGAGTGTAGGACTTTTCCTTGTAGTATCTTCTTATTTAAAGTGTAGGGCTCTTCCTTCTAGTTACTTCTTACTGATAGTATAGACTCCTTCCTTCTAGTTGCTTCATACTGATAGTGTAGGACTCTTCCTTCTAGTAACTTCTTATTTAGAGTGTAGAACCCTTCCTTCTAGTTACTTCACACTAATAGTGTAGAACTCTTTCTTCTAGTTACTTCTTAATGATAGTGTAGAACTCTTCCTTCCAGTTACTTCTTACTGATAGTGTAGAACTCTTCCTTCGAGCTACTTCTTATTGATAGTGTAGTACTCTTCCTTCCAGTTACTTCTTATTTAGAGTGTAGGTCTCTTCCTTCTAGTTACTACATACTGATAGTGTAGAACTCTTCCTTCTAGTTACTTCACACTAATAGTGCAGAAATCTTCCCTCTAGTTACTTGTTACTGATAGTGTAGAACTCTTCCTTCTAGTTACTTCTTACTGATAGTATAGACTCCTTCCTTCTAGTTGCTTCATACTGATAGTGTAGGACTCTTCCTTCTAGTAACTTCTTATTTAGAGTGTAGGACTCTTCCTTCTAGTAACTTCTTATTTAGAGTGTAGGACTTTTCCTTGTAGCATCTTCTTATTTAAAGTGTAGGGCTCTTCCTTCTAGTAACTTCTTATTTAGAGTGTAGGACTCTTCCTTCTAGTAACTTCTTATTTAGAGTGTAGGACTTTTCCTTGTAGTATCTTCTTATTTAAAGTGTAGGACTCTTCCTTCTAGTTACTTCTTACTGATAGTATAGACTCCTTCCTTCTAGTTGCTTCATACTGATAGTGTAGGACTCTTCCTTCTAGTAACTTCTTATTTAGAGTGTAGGACTCTTCCTTGTAGTAGCTTCTTATTTAAAGCGTAGGGCTCTTCCTTCTAGTAACTTCTTATTTAGAGTGTAGGACTCTTCCTTCTAGGAACTTCTTATTTAGAGTGTAGGACTGTTCCTTGTAGTATCTTCTTATTTAAAGTGTAGGACTCTTCCTTCTAGTAACTTCTTATTTAGAGTGTAGAACTCTTCCTTCCTCTAACTTCTTATTTAGAGTGTAGGACTCTTCCTTCCAGTTACTTCTTACTTTGATGTTAAGACTCTTCTTTCTACTTTTTCTAACTGAAATTGTAGGGCTCTTTGTTCTTGTTATTTCTCACTTAAAATGTCGGACTCATCCGTCCAGGTACTTCTTATTTAGAGTGTAGGACTCATCCGTCCAGGTACGTCTTATTTAGAGTGTAGGACTCATCCATCCAGGTACTTTTTATTTAGAGTGTAGGACTCGTCCGTCCAGTTACTTTTTATTTATAGTGTAGGACTCATCCGTCCAGGTACTTCTTATTTATAGTGTAGGACTCATCCGTCCAGGTACTTCTTATTTAGAGTGTAGGACTCGTCCGTCCAGTTACTTTTTATTTATAGTGTAGGACTCATCCGTCCAGGTACTTCTTATTTAGAGTGTAGGACTCATCCGTCCAGGTACTTCTTATTTAGAGTGTAGGACTCATCCCTCTAGGTACTTCTTATTTAGAGTGTAGGACTCATCCGTCCAGGTACTTCTTATTTAGAGTGTAGGACTCGTCCGTCCAGTTACTTTTTATTTATAGTGTAGGACTCATCCGTCCAGGTACTTCTTATTTAGAGTGTAGGACTCATCCGTCCAGGTACTTCTTATTTAGAGTGTAGGACTCATCCGTCCAGGTACTTCTTATTTAGAGTGTAGGACTCATCCGTCCAGGTACGTCTTATTTAGAGTGTAGGACTCATCCATCCAGGTACTTTTTATTTAGAGTGTAGGACTCGTCCGTCCAGTTACTTTTTATTTATAGTGTAGGACTCATCCGTCCAGGTACTTCTTATTTATAGTGTAGGACTCATCCGTCCAGGTACTTCTTATTTAGAGTGTAGGACTCGTCCGTCCAGTTACTTTTTATTTATAGTGTAGGACTCATCCGTCCAGGTACTTCTTATTTAGAGTGTAGGACTCATCCGTCCAGGTACTTCTTATTTAGAGTGTAGGACTCGTCCGTCCAGGTACTTCTTATTTAGAGTGTAGGACTCATCCGTCTAGGTACTTCTTATTTAGAGTGTAGGACTCATCCGTCCGGGTACTTCTTATTTAGAGTGTAGGACTCATCCGTCCGGGTACTTCTTATTTAGAGTGTAGGACTCATCCGTCTAGGTACTTCTTATTTAGAGTGTAGGACTCATCCGTCCAGGTACTTCTTATTTAGAGTGTAGGACTCATCCGTCCAGGTACTTCTTATTTAGAGTGTAGGACTCATCCGTCCAGGTACTTCTTATTTAGAGTGTAGGACTCATCCGTCCAGGTACTTTTTATTTATAGTGTAGGAATCTTTCTTCCCGTTGCTTCTCATTCAGAGTGGAGTACTCTTCCTTCTAATTACTTGTCACTCAGAGTTTAGGACACTTCCTTCCAGTTACTTCTCACTCAGATTGCAAGAATCTACTTTTTAGTTACTTCTCACTCTTAATGTAAGTCTCTTCCTACCAGTTACTTCTTAGTTACAGTGTATGGATCTTCCTTCCAATTTTTTTTATTTTTTTTTTCAGAATGTAGGGCTCTTCCTTGCAATTACTTCTCACTGATAGTGTCGGGTTCTTCCTTCTAGTAACTTCTTGCATAGAGTATTGGACACTTGAGTCCAATTAATTCCACATATATTTCACAGTGAAATACTTCTAATATGAGATAATGAAGCAATTGTTTTACTTATAAAAGTGTAAAAACTTATTTTGTGAAATCATATGATTTACCCGAAATCTGTATATTTCTTGTTCATAACTGAGATGAGAAAGTGAAGTGTGCCCCAATTAGTAAAATTGTAGCGGATTGGGAAAATATCACTAGCTTGATGGCTTTTGACAAATGTTTTATAATGGAATTTGATCTATTAAGTGTTAAATAAATTGAAGCTAACAGTACTTAAATACCACAAAGTAGAGAAACGTTTCGAGTGGTAGCGATTTTTCCATCCGCTGAGAGTAGACCAAAATTATACGAAAACACAAAACAACTCCATTTGCTATGGAACTTGTTTATAATGTCTTTGATGGTTTTCTGTGGAACTGGTTTCTAAGGTTTTACTCTTTGCAAGACAATGTGTCTACAATATCAGATAGATAATTGTTGTTATGAGAAAATAAATTGTTGCACTTTTCATTTAAATGTTTTGATACAAGTTTAGAAAAACGACCTTACATTCCAGATAAATATAAGATAATATATTTTTTAAACTATGTTTCGCCTTTGCGGCTTCTTTACGGTTAATATACATAATTGATGTTAAAATATTCGTTAAATTATAAAACTGTTTGTAATGATCGATTTCTCGAGTCTTCCGTGACGTGCGTTTAACAATGTGTAAAATATTGTTGTTGTTCTAACTAATTACGTAGCTATACAAACACGTCACATATATTACTTTAATAATTTATATACAATAAAGATTACCTGTTTCTTTTGACGATTCATTGAGACTAAAACAGATATAAAATCTTTTACACCAAATGCCACATCGTTGGTATTTGTTTTTAAGGATTCCAAACTGAACGTCGAAGCTAACAAATCGCGTTCATTTTACTCTTATTTTAAAATAGTTTGGTACATAGTTCAGTACCGGTTGTTAGCTTATAATTTCATAGACTTATCGCTGAGGCATTTTAAATAATCCAAAAATGGAGGCTATTTTAATAAAATAATAAAAAGTAATTCATGAGCAAACTGAAAGGTAATAAATATTTTCCTTTAGACTAAAACGTTAGTATTTGGTATGTAAGTGTTTGTCTCTGTTACAATAAAAATAAGTTTTTGTTTGTTTCGAAAATGTACCTTCACCTACTATCTATATGCGCATGCGTACAAACCAACGTGAGAATACTTTATTATACATTTTAGACAGCCATGTGCTAAAAACACTTAGAAGTGGAACTGCATATTACGGTGTCTAGGAGTATGTTACAAATCCTCTGTTTCAAAAAGTATTATCGCAGTGAAGAGACTAATTTTACCGTAAATGTTTAAAGAATATTTGCTGTTATATATATTTATGTTTTACTGTTATCAATTGGCGTACATTTGATGTAGCAAAATATTGTTATATTTGAAATTTATTACTATCCTAATTAATTTTATTTCGTATTCTTAAAAGTATATTAGTTTATATTTATAAATGATCTTTTTAAAGTGTGAAGGCATCGGGTTATCCTGAAGATGATGACTTTAGAAAGTCGAAACGTTGTTCTCTACTTTATTAGTAAAAATTTTAATACCCATACTAGCTGTTCTTAGATACATTATTAGAAATATCAGTTTTCTCTATCCGATTCACTCAGACAAGGTCATGTAATATTACGACAAGCGGTGAATCATAGTAGTAAGTAACATTTACACCCTAATATACCTTAAGGAGTTCATGTTATATTACGTGAATCGCTAATTCAAGTAACTGGTTAACATTTGTACTTTAATAAATACTGAGATTTAAAGTCTCTAGTAACGCCATATAGTTTGAGAACCTAAACACACACTCATGCTTCTTGTTAAATAAATTGGTAGTTTTCAATTAGGCCTACTTTGGTCATTTTTAAATACGCCCACAAGGTACATTTTTTTATCGTGAGAATACTGAACTTATCACATAGCTTGAAGTGTATCTGAAGGTGATATAATGATAATGGATAATTATTAACCAATTAGAGTGACGATTTTAGTATTGGCCAACAATTATGATAAGGTAAGACGACTGTAGGCATGTCTTGTACAAAAATTAAAACTATCTAACGTGTATGTGTGTAAATACATATATATTACTTTGTTATAACTCAAAAACAAATTAAACAAAAACGATGCATCAACTGGAAAGATCCCAGGTTACAAGCTACAATGTGGGATTACAAAATGTACCCTATGTTTTGGAGGTGACTCCAAAACAGGAACCACATTGCGGTGGGGATACACCGTCTACCAGTATTAACCTCAATTCGCCAGTCTCACATAAGAACTAAATAGTAGCATTAGATATAGAATTAGAAATAAAAACTAGGAAAGCGAGATGTGGGTGTTCAAGCCCGCAACGCCCCACATCTGTATCACCTTTTACTGCCTGCAGACAGTTGTGAGAAGGTGACCCTTCTCCCCAGTAAAGAATTAATTGAAATAAAAAATAAGGTACTACTATTTGGGGGTAAGTAAGATGAAAACTCACCTCTTGTTGTTAGCTTTTCAGCCCACAATATGGTAGAAAGGCACAACCAAATACAGTATTTCTGAATCTATAAGTGAAAGCCTTTTACTTTTTCAAACACACGACGATAATAAGTCACGTTTCGGTTCGTTATACTGGACTTTTAGGTCATTGAGGAGCTGGACAGAGTCAGATACATTTTTAACTACTTCCTTCTAATTAGGACTCTTTCTCCTCTCTTAAAAAGTTGCGGGGTCTTATCTACCATTGGCTTAAAAAGTGTAGCACATAAGTCGTGAGATATTAAGATGCTGATACAAAAAATATCGCAGTTGTTTATTTTATAAGTTTTTAAAATTTTAAAACGTGGAATTAATTTAAATGTAAAATTGCTCATGAATAGATTACTTGTTCTAATAAGTTTATCATCAAGTGCTGTTGTTCCACGATGCTTCTTTCCCTTTTATCTTCTCTCTCTGCACCTTCTCTGTGATTAAACACATCACTATCTATACTTTGAGTGGTCCACGAACGTTCTTATCTTTTGTTTACACTTAAAACTCATTATTTTATTAATGTTGATAAAACTGACAACAAAATTCACATGCGGAAGAACACACTAGGGAGGTGTTATACACAATGCCCTTAACAACATCAGATTTCACAGTGCTAAAAATAGTCGCCAAGACGTATCATTTCACAATAACATCAATTTTTACAAAATCTTTCGCATCTCATGCTAATCAGCATAGCTTGAGATGTCATTCAAATAGTCCTCAAATAATGTATATTGTTACAAAACACATACGTATGGGATAAATGTACCCTCATTTCTTTCATCTTTAGGTCTAGTACAATGACTCGCATGAAAATCAGTCTCTTAACTCCACAACAGAGTATGGTATGTATCACACAATATGTATCATACAACCCGCAACAAGTGGTGATCGTATGAAATAATTCTTAATGTTACAACAGTCTCTGGTATGTGATATACAATTCACTCCAACTAGTTGTCACATACAATATTTCTATAGGTTACAACAATATGTGGTAACTGTGCTGCCTCTGCTGGTGGAATTTTGAAGTATTCATCGTATATTATAAAATATTAACTGTATTAAAATGTATTTTTCATCTATTTCGCTATTTGTGGATCTTTTTTCAATTTTTCTGTAAACTCACCATAAAATAAATGAAGCTACAATTTTATTTTTAAACATAAATCGAATCACCGACGTCAAACTCGAAGTAATTGGTATTAATTACACCATTATGGAACCCGCCAACGACTTCCTGAGCAGCATTACAATTTGAAACGGTGACTTGGATGTAGTCATTATGGTAAGTCCATTTTTTTTTCATATAAACATATGTATTTAGACTTGAGTGGGACCCGTTTTAACACAGGTCGTAGTTTGCTAGTAATTCAGTCTTTTGCTAGTCCTATAATTATACGTTTGTTACATAAAATTTGCTTCACTAAATGGCCCGGCATGGCCAAGCGTGTTAAGGCGTTCGACTCGTAATCCGAGAGTCGCGGGTTCGAATCCCGGTGGCACCAAACATTCTCCCCCTTTCAGCCGTGGGGGCGTTATAATGTACGGTCAATCCCACTATTCTTTGGTAAAAGAGTAGCCCAAGAGTTGGCGGTGGTTGGTGCTGACTAGCTGCCTTCTCTCTAGTCTTACACTGCTAAATTAGGGACGGCTAGCGCAGATAGCCCTTTGAAACAGCGAGACGTGATCTAGGCGAGTTACCAATGTTGTATATTATAATAAATATTTTTTTACGTCAGGATCTCAGTAAACCTTATAAATGTATTGAGTAAAGAAGATATTGACGACATTACGTAAGAATATATTCATACGTAATAAGTAAAGAACCTACATGTAACTAAGAATATATTAACGTGTTAAGTATAGCAACTATATGAAACGTTATGTATGAAATAAAGAGCTACATTTAACTCTGAAGGAGAAGTAACTGGTAGGAAGAGCCCTACACGTGGGGTCAGAATTTTTATCTCTGTAGTTTCCAAACTATTTAACATCACTTGTAATTTACATGTTAAACTTGTGATATACATAGGTTATTAGCATTTTAATGGTTGATATCCAGATCCTTACACGATAATGAAAAAAAAACAAAAAAACGCTAATTTTGTAATTAAGGGATAATTGGTTCAATAATGTCACGTGCAGATTACTCGTAATGTTACACAAGCACTGTTTGAGCAAGCCGTCCTTCATTTGGAATTGGTGGGCTGAACAAAAGGCAGTTTGTGAACAACACCCCCTAAAAACTTAGAATACTCTTATCAAATGGAGGTGTTTTACAATTACTCTTATAACGCACCCAGTCCCAAAATGCTGAGCATGACTGTTTGCAGCATCGAGACGTACTTATACACTTACAGCACGCTAACCAGTAAGCTAGGCCTTGCACCGTGTTGTTTTAAGCAGGCAGTTAGAAACCTCTGATACAGAATATGTGGGAGGGGTAGAATATTATATAAAAAAGTGGTCTTACGTTTACGTGGCTGAAAACAAAATATTACACAGTTGATCTTTCTGTCCATTTCGATTTCAATCTAAAATAAACCGAATCAAGAACACCTAGGTGTGAAAAAGATGCAGATATAAGATTTTCCCACCATCATGTCCCGAGTTGAACAAAAATACATAGCCTATCTAACTAATGAAAAAATATTTTCAGAAAAAATCATAAAGATGTGAAATATAAATTAACGGTTAACTTGGTAGATATACTTACAGCATTTAAGTCGCACGTTGAATCTTTTCCTGGTCGTACCTCATTGTTTTAAACACCAAAGGTGGTTTTGATTAGATACAAGTTTGTCAATACACTTCAATCATAGCAAGAAAGTTACTCTATAGTAATGAACATTAGCTTTAGGATCATAATCCTATCACTCGGAACAGTCCTACACTTTACAGAACCAACCACGTTATTTAAAATATATGGCAATAGTTTTCCTTTAAAACAGGGTTAGATTCTTTTAGAGTAACGTCATGGAATTTAGATTAAAGGTTTTTTGTCATCACGTTTGTTCAATTGGTATAGACTCGCCAACCATTATTAATGTTAATTGCTTAAGCTAATATCACGTCACTAAATGTTCTTTAATTGGGGAACTTATTAAATGACATTTGACTGTCATGTACTTTTAAGGAAGCTAGTAATGAAGATGAACAATTCATGTGTAGAGTTTGTTGGATGGAGGAATATTGATAGGTAATAAATAAGTATAGACTGTTGGTAATTGTAGCAGGATTTCATGAGGATATTGAACCTTTACATGTAAGAAACACGTCAGTTAACAAGTAGTTAGAGTACTAATATAGTAAAAACTGGTGTGTTTAGTTATAACGGTCACATTCTGTTGAGCAACAAGTTAACTCTTGGTTGCTGCAGATGAGGAAGGAAAATAAAATGGTCAGAGACAGATATGGATAAGGATTCACTAATAAAGTCTAGATAGGGTAGTCTGGTGTAGATAGTGAGAAAAAGACTGATATTATGTTACCAAGGAACACAGGTGGATATAACTGACAGAGCAGGAGGTATAACAAAGGGGACTAACAGAGATTCAGTTTGTGTGGTGCATGTTGGGGATAATGATGTAGATAAAGGGTCACAGAAACTTAAATACAAAAAGGGTTAATAAAGGTGTTTAAAAATGAAAAACTAACTTAATTTTGAGGAACATTTTCCAGAATTAACTACAAAGAGAATTAACTACAAAGATATAAAGTGGAAAGGCTTCTAGAAGGTATTTGTTACAGACCACCAAATGATACTGATCAAACTTTACAATAAGATTAAGGTTTCAATTGTTAATGAAGTCACAATTATGGGTGGTTTTAATTTCAGACATACTGCCTAGGACATGTTATGAGTCAAACCATGGAAGAAGGTTTTAGAAACTATTCAGGAGTGCTCTCCACCAATTAATTAGTCAAGGAACATACTAGAACTAGAAACAGTATGGTTTTAGATTTATCATTAACTTTAAGTATAGACATGAGAATGGGTAAAGTGAGCATTGTTGTAACAGAAATGTTTTGTTGCACATAGATAAGGAATAATGAAAATTAAGAAGGTTAAACAGATGCTTTTAAACTCAAACTTTAGAATTTCATTGAATAGCCAACAAGGAAACTGTTGTTTCACAAATATTGTCATATTGTGTGGACAGGTTAGGTTACTTAAATTATTGTATAGTTGTAGATTTGGTGTATCTGGATTTTCAGGAAGTATATAACAAAGTACCACAAAAGGTTTGTAAAGAAAAATCTATAGGAATGGGGATAAGTCAGAAGACGGGCTAAATGGAAGAAAGCAGATAGCTGTTACATATGGAGTTCAGTGGAACTGGGTTAGCATCACAAGTGGGGCACCTCTGGGTTTAGTTTTAGGCTCTTTGCTCTGTTTTTAATTACATTGACATAAATAAACGAACAGTCAATACTTAAGAAGGATAGCTGTGACGAGGAGCCTGCTGCTTTACAATAAGGATTTGGATCATTTAGTGAATTGGGCAAATACATTTCAGTTATGATACATAGAAGTGGGTTATCATAATTTGGATAGTAATAACCTTAAGTGTCAAAATAAGAAGGATCTTTGTAATGGTTGATCAGTCTCTTACACCATCCAAGTAGTGTGGTGTTAACAGGAGTAGGACAAAAGGTCTCAGCTTTTATCTACTGAAATACTTAACATACTGGTTAGGCCACATTTGAAATATGTTCATTCTTAGACTCCTTACCTTTGGAAAGGTATGAAGTTGGAGAAACTTACTAAAATGATGACCAACATTACAAATCTACAGTTATTACACAGAGGTCTTAAACATGTAGGAGTAACATTAAAACATGCTCTTAGGCCATATGAATTAGACAGATAACAGGTTTGCTGAGTTTTTTTTTATTGAAACAATTAACACTAATACACAAGCATGGAATGTCCACATATTGATAAAGAATAGTGAAATCAAGTTATAAGTTATACAAGTTAAAAACAATATCCAAAGAAACTATAATGCTGTATTAATATTTTGACAACTCAAAACCAAGTTTAAGCATGCCTAGAACAAAACACTTTACCAAATTTAATATTTGGGTTTGTGGAGATTTTGTTAAACTAAGTTTTGATAAATCCAAAGTTTAAGAATCAAAAGAAACACCAAGACAGGTTACATGTTTAAGATGCCAAATTTAAAATATTTGAATGCAAGTATTAATTTAATTATTAACAAACTATTATGTATAAATAACCTGTAATAAACAGACTGGCTACAACAGGGTAATGCCTCTAGAAACTTAATAACAAGCAAATACTATAAAATGTGACCAGTGTATCAAGAGTAAAATACACTTTGTTAGCAAGTAATAGTGCTATAACAATAGAGGCAAGTGGAGCTGCAAGTTAAGATAACTGGTTTTAACAAGGAAAGTGATACAAAAAGGTCACAATAATCCAACGATGTCAGCATGATGGAATAAATCACAGTCAATGCACACTTAGTGTCAGGTGAGCTGAAAAAAGAAGTTACCAAAACATTTAATAATAATTAAAAAAAAAGTTAAATATTAACCAGCTCACTGAAAATTTAAACTACACATCTTGAAAGAAGTTTTTATACATAAAAGTTTAAGATGTATTTATCCTAGCAGCATGACAAGAGTACTGTATGTTGCTTTCAGAATCTAGTCTGATGTCAGCTGCTGACGGGTGTCATGTTCAGTAATACAGTTACCTTGTTAACTAAATACATTTGGCAAAATATGTATTTAGATTTATACAAGTCTTAATATGAAAAGATTAGTCATGTAGTTATATTCTACAAGATAACATTTAAGGGTTGCACTCCAGGGTTTTTGTCGGCAACATGAAAAGAATTATTCCAACAAATAGTTAAAATAAGTTTACTTGAATATTTCTAGCAACTAAAAGTTTTCACTTCAAAAGGTAACCATAGGCCACTCTACAAAGCAGCAGATTGTGTTAAATCTCTGTGATAATTTTAAATTCAAAGTTAAGCTTATAAAAAGAAATTACATTTAAAATGACAATGTTTGATCATAATTACAGAACCCACTCCTACTGGCAGTGGTTGTTTAACTGTTAAGTGGTGTAATTAAACATACCTAGTTGGCAGCAGCTGCCAGGGCCACAACATTAAATCTCACATTCTCAGGATCCCTCTCTATAAACTTCTTACACACAGCAGCTGCATCCTACAAGTTAGAGGATATTCAACTATTAGGTAAATCTCAAAACTTTAAATAGTACATAATATTACAACCAAGAACAGACAAGTTTACTCACACCTGTAAGTGAGAATCTTCACCTTAGACCCAGGAAATTATCCAACAACCATCAGCTGGTTTGAAAAGTTCATATTTTACAAGTCTGTAAGTAAGCAACTAGAAAGTAAAGTTTAACTAAAGTTAATTTGTAGGCTTACAATTTTAAATAAAACAAATAGATGTACATTTAAGGACATCTTACTATTATTGTATAAAATAACAAATTTAAACACCTGACACATACAGCAAACATTAATTGTCAAGTAGATCTGAGACTGAGAACATAAGGGTTAGTCTTACAGACGTTAAACATGCTTTAGTAAAAGGTAACAACATCCTGTACAGTTTAATGTAAGAAACAAGTTAGTCTCAAAGTAAGGAAGCCCTGGAATCATTACTTATGTAAGTATACAAACAAGTTGTTGGTACAGAAAGCTAGTTGTAGCTCACAGATCAAAAAAAATGGATGCATTAGATATTTTCCTTGAAGGTGGATAAGTGAAATTTAAAAGTTCATTAATTAGGCTTAAACATATTACATTTAAGTGATAAGTTATTATTGTATAGTTAATTTAAAACAGAAGAAATATTAATTTAAAACAATTACTAATTAACTGGTCAGATTTTTGTGGTTTTTAGTGCTAAAAACCCTTTCCTACATACAGGACCAGTAAGGAACTAAGCCTACCTTTAATAGAGTATCCTTTGAAGTTGGACCATGGTTAATTGGAAAGGCTTTACGACCATCTAAAAGGTGGATGGTAAGAGAAACATTATTTCAAAAGATAAACTAGTTTTAGTTGTTTATGAAAATAAAAGATTAACTACTGTAACATGTTAATTTTAAAAAAAGGTTCCATTTTAAATACACCAAAATTAAAGATCTAGAACTTGGTGTCCATATTAACTAGTTTATTTAATACTTAATGAAGTATATTCATCTATGTACCGACATAGGGAGACATTTATGAGCGATATGTTTTGTATATCCAGTTGTATTTACAGTAACAACTAAGGTTAAGGAACTTTTAATAATTCCAAGTGAATATTTATCAGATCAAAGCACACAGTCTATAAAATTACCAGATTTGATGACATTAACAAAAGTAACTGGTAAACAATTCTGCAAATAGAAACAAATAAACTTAAGTGAGCTGAACAAAAGTTTATTTACTGCCATTCACGTAAAGATCAGTTGGTTTAGCATTTACTCAAAGAATGAACAAATTAAAGTATAGAAGAAAACTTACCCAGTTCATACAGGTTACCATCAACTTCTACAAAAGCTACAAAGTGTAGGTTCACTTCATCATCACTACTGGGTGTCTGTAAATAACAGTAGATATTTAAACTAGAAATACACCCACACCTGAACATTAGCAGTGTTTATAGTTAAACAAAGACTTAAAAACAATTCTAGTTAAATAGTTAACTGGGTTAGGTTTATTTTAAAAAACAGTACCTAATAACAAATTCACTAAAATACAACAGGAAAAGTGAAACTGAGTTAAAACATTAAGTATTCCAGATGCAAGAAATGAAAACCATCCAATATTAAGTCTTGGACAATAGTGTAGGCACACTAGACTTCAGTTACAACTACAGTAGCATATCTGGTATTTGGGTAAACTATGGACATCCTAGTTATAGGATGTTTCACTGACTACCTTCTATAATTCTTTAAGCACACTAGATTAGGTCAAGTTAACTTGTCAGGAAAATTGTTATAATTTACCCACATTAACCATTATCAAGTCTTCCTTCAATAACATTAAGATTGGAAGGAGATAAGGCCAGAAAAATGAGTAGAAACCAGTTTTGTTCTAGTGTCAAACTTTGTTCCCTTTAATTATCACAGTGGACAGAAATCTAGGAACACATTAATACAGAGAAATGGACACTTCAGAATATCCACAAAAACTAGGTAAGCAAATGAATGACTTTCAAACAAGTTAAATTATAATTACTGTCAAGGTTCTGTGAAGTTGAGATCAGTTAGTAACTGAATAAAAACATTCTAGTTAACTTGCATGTTACAAGCTATGCAACATTACTATACATACAAATAAATGCAAGACCCTGAACACAAACAATACACATTAATGACCAAAACTGAAACCAAATAGGATGGATCTTGTTATTTGTTCATGTAGTTTAGAAAACAAATTATGTTAGAACAGTGTCAAGACTTAAGTTCTAGCTATCTATTCAGTTTACTTAGTTCATGTAATATTTGGAGCAGGAACTAATTACTACAGATGTAGTAATACTCCAAAACCAAACCTTTGGAGAATTTACATGGAAAATTAGTTCTTAATTAAACACATGAAGTTGTGCAAAGTTTGGATACTATAGCACTCTGTTGGGTTTCACAAGTTGGAGATTTCTTATAGTCATGTATAAGAGAATTAATTGCAGGACTATAGTAGTACATTTTGGATAGCAGATGTTGTGACAAAGACAGCTTTCTGATCAGAAAGTGTATATTTAAACATGCACACTTTAATACTGAAAGTGTTCAAATATAAGAAAGGTTTAGTTTAAATACACTTAGATTAACAAGACCCAACATCAGCTCATGATCTGATTATCAAATCAAGGTCAACATAATTCAAACCTATTTAAGAATCACAAAGCTATACATCTCACTTAAGATAGTTTTAGACATAAGAAGTTTACTTAAGTCCAGATTTGCAATCATGACATGATGTTAGTTTAAATATCTAGAATTTGTACCAAGTTGAGGTTGCTCATTTAACAGTAATTCATACTTGTTACTGCCAATAATATGGGTATTCAAAGAAATTCAGGAGAAGAAAACAAAAAACTTACTCACCTGACTCTGTCCTTCTTGTGCACTCCTTTCATGAGTTGCAGAGATGTCCTAGAAAAAAAGATATAATATCTGGAAAACAGAGTTAGATTTTCTAATAAACTATATACCATCAAGTTTCCACAACCATATGGAATGTTTGTCTAAGACTAAATAAAAATTAAAGAATTATAATGGCAAACTAGTTTCAACTACACAGTTACATTGACAAAAATAGAACTGCCAAGTATACAAACCACTTCCACAGTTCTTACCTCTTCCTTTTCTAGGCACTTCCCACGTTCTTCAGGTGACAGATCTTTGGTTGCATTCAGGAACTTAGCCAGAGTGGAACTGTCCTCTATCAGAGAGATTTACTGTAAGAAACTTCACTAGAAAATGAATCAAGACAACTCGATATAGGTAGTAACACTCACTAATAAAAGCAAAGGAACAATTTTGTTTTAATCAGGTTTGTGGTAACCAGTCAAACTTTAATTCTCTGTATATCAGAGAGGACATTTGATTATATCTTTACTATATGGGTTTGTTGTAGCAAGTAATGTATTACTAAAAATTCACACTATATATTTCTAGTCAAATAGTTCCTAGACTTACATTAGGATTATGTTAGATATTTTATAAATGTAGGGTGACCTTTCATACCAGATAACCAAGCACAAACTACAATATGTACAAGTGTTGCCAAGCCAACAGCTACTTTAACATTCCACTTTATCTTTTGACCTGCTGACCATTGGGATGCACGTAAAAATATAAACCATAGCTTACAACACAACATTTCTTCAACTCTAACATATTCATGGGTTTCTGATGCACATGCAACTATTGAGACAAATTTAGAGTTATTGGACAAGCAGCATCTTGGCAACACCAAGTTTGTTTTGAACATGTTCATTAAACATTGTATGGTGGTGGACAGTAAGGGTTAGCCACTACTGAAATTTTGTACACATTTATAGTTAAGGGTAGGGTCACCTTGGAACTATAGATCTGTATTACCAAGTATGAACCCACTCACTAGTGACCAGTGGTACCACTACACTGAACAGAAAACTGCTTAAACATCTCACCCAGTTTGATGGATCCAGTGTTATTAGCCACAGCATGTAGGAGAGCCACAGTTCCACATGCATTCTTGATAGTCTGGTGCAAGAAATACACCTGGTCACTTACAGACTGACCAGAAGCTCTGATGGTGTCCTCTTCTTCCTTTACTAGCTTGTCATGCTGATGAGAAACAGTAACTTGTATGTTATGAATATCACTGACAAACTAAAATATACAAAACCCAATTTACCAAGTAAATAAAACTATTGCAGGTTAAAGGCTACACTTCCCATATACAATTCTTAAAATGAATTGATTCATGTTTAAGAATGTTACACTAGAAATACTCCAAATTTAAATAAACTGTCAAATGCTTCTCATGTAAGAAAGTCTTATTAAAACTATATTAATACAGAAAACAAGTCACCTCCTGTCCCAAAGGATAAAGTAATAACACAGCAAGTACTGGACTAGGAATCATAGCCAATAGGTCATCATCTAACCCAAATACATCAACTACTGACCAGTCTTTTGGCACTCCCAGCTTGTAAATAAACTGAAACAAATAACACATTTAATGATGCACGGGGTTTCTGAAACTTAAAGTGAAAGATAGTACAGTCTAACTTAGATTAAAAACTTAGAACAAATACAATACATAACTATCACTCATTTGTTTGATACAAAGTTACCCACTAGTAACCTTACAAAACTCTTAAGGTTGATTGAATTAAGTTACTCAGAAAAGTATTAAAAAGTTAATTTATGATGAAAAACCTACTTAAAGTAGTGATGTATTCAAGACAGCTTGTATGGGTACTGAAACTTTAAAATAATGTAGAAAACAGTTCACCTTTCTTAGATTGTTTATCTGAAGAAAACCTAAAGAATTTTAATAAAGTTTTAAAACACCAATACCAGTCATCTTGAAATACATTAAAAGAAAAATGTATCTCAAAATTAACTAAAAACAGAATCATTCAGGCCATAACATCTGTTGGTGGGTACAAACTTAAGTCTACACTTAGAGGTAGCAGTTTGAGAGAGTAATTTCCAGCTACATTAAGAAAAACAAAGTTTAAGACTGCTTTAGCATTGCAAAATTTCAAATGTTGCCTCTCTTTACTTGTTTCTAAAACTTCCTAGCATCATAAAATAAAACATTTTAATAATAATAATAATGAAACGTTGAGAAGAGAAATCTAATTTGTACTAGACTAATGAAGAAATAATTTAAATATTAATATATATATATATATATATATATATATATATATATATAGAGTTAGGCTAAATTTCGCAAGGATAAAAAACATTTTGACGAAAGGAATAACTTGGAAGTAAGAGTTATTCGTAAGAAAGGAGTCGATATTGAATCGATAACAACTGAACAATGCAACGTTCAAAAGAGATGTCGTAACCAAATGAACGACACGATGTCACTTCATACAGTTTTTCCTGGAACTCAAGCCGACAACTGCGGGTAACAAGAGACTGCCGCTCAAACTCATAACTTGGATTGTGAATAAACTAGTTTGGGACAATATTCTGGATAACTGCTTACCTTATTCATTACCTGAAAAATAATAAAATAAACTTTCAAAGTCAGATTTACAAACATAAAAAAAAAACAAAATTGATTAAATATTACGATAACACAACAGTGCTACTACGTCTAACTAACAGTAAGTTAAACAAATCCTACGCTAAACTTAGACACTACTGGAGTAACATATAATAGGCTTAAATTATACCTAACTTAAAAAAATATTTTTCGCAGTTAAAAACTGACTAACTTACTCTGTTGTAATTAACTTTGTTATTCATAATACTTACATCAGGATTTGATTCCAGAGGTAACCACTTTGTAGACATCTTGACTAGTAAATTTTCCAACTAAATATTCACAAAGAGAACAGAACAACATTTGGCGCCGGTTTGTAGCTTTTATACAAAAACTTCCAGCGTACTCTGGGGAGAAACCATTCTTCTTAGGGTGGGGTAAACTTGCCAGATTAAATTCTCCCAAGTAATTAAAATAATAAAAAGTAAAACAGAAATACGTTTGTAAGTAATCACGACAAATAATCACAATAAATTTTATTGTTAAGGTAATATCTGCAACTTTCTCTGACAAATAATTTCAATACACATTAAAACATTTAAATTAAACAGTCGATTTTATTTTAATAATGAGCAGGTTAGTTCGAAATATTAACAATAATTAGTCATATGTAGTGTTAAAATGTTTAATAATCTTCACTAAAGAGCTCTGATACTGAATAACAGGCCTTGGTAGCAGTGGATGTAACAGTTGCGGCACAATTCGGCCAGAAGATTTAACTCAGAGTTGTCTGTTAAGGTCTAATAATTTAAAGTTTCACTTAAGTCGAGCCACGAAGAAAATTTTTCCGTGAAATCTTTTAAAAAAAATTAAACTAAACAATGCACAGAACCAAAATTTGTATCCAACTTTAATACAAAAGGAAGAAATGCACGAGGTGTAAAAAAAAAACCTCTAATATTTTGTTTCACCAGTTCACATTGCTTTCCCACCCTCTAAGTCAAGTTAAACGTACAATAAAATATATGAATAAATCCCACAAATAAAGTTAAAATAGGAGGTCCAAGTCACAAGTTACCAAAACAAAATTCGAGAAATTCAGAGTTTCTTGCGATCTAAATATATACTGGGACAAGTGTGACAAATACTTATGGTCGTTATGGGTGGATGCCCCACGAGCTGAAACGATTTATTGACTTTTTCTTTCTAAGACTCCTGTTGGTGATGTAAGATAATACACAACATGGTACAGTTACTACTGGTTTAAAAATAAGGACACTCATTCTAAAAGGGCGCTGTGACACTTGTTTTCCGTGAGTAACTTTCTAAGTGGTAATCGTGCTCTTTAATAGAGGTAGCAGCAATTTTTCTCTGGAACCCGGACAATTCTATAGGAAACGAATTTTATTATATACCTAACACTCATTTCCAGTACTCTACTTTTAACTGTATTTCTCTATATTCTATACCACGTTTATGGCCAGGTGGGTTAAGGCGTTCTACTCGTAATCCGAGGGTCGCGGGTTCAAATACCCGTCGCACTAAACATGCTCGCCATTTCAGCCGTGGGGGCGTTATAATGTGATGGTCAATCCCACTATTTGTTGGTAAAAGAGCAGCCCAAGAATTGGCGGTGGGTGGTGATGACTAGCTGCCTTCCCTCTAGTCTTACACTGCTAAATTAGGGAGGGCTAGCACAGATAGCCCTCGAGTAGCTTTGCGCGAAATTCAGAAACAAACTATTATATACTTGAATAATCAGTGATGTTCTTTGTGAACCTGACGATAACCGAAGAAGGTCGAAACGTTGTTCGCTCCTCTACGTAATATATTTTCTCAACCCAAACAAGCCGTTTTTACACATATATATACATTTGAATGTTTATAACTCCTCCACGTGCAAAGAGGTAATCATGTTCTCCACAAATACATAAAGTGGATTAGACACCTGACCGCAAGGGAATATATCTTGTTTTATAGAGATTAACCAAGAATGCTTTGGTGTCGAACCAACCACCATGGGTGTGAAGCTATATATTGTTTTACCAATGGTGACCAGCCATAATAGTAAATTAGAATTTACTGTTTTTGTATCAGTTGATTTGAAGATTTATTGGTGTTTACTGATTCTGACAAAAGAGATTTTAGTTGAATAGTTAAATGCAGGTAATTTCTGCCAGGAATTATTTTATTTCACAAAGTTTGTAACATTCTATTGAGTTTTACTGCTCACAGGTGGTAGCACATTATTGAATCACGACTGCCGACAAATACTTTAAGAAAGTAGTCCGTGCAAGTTTCAACAGTAATGTCACAGACACTTGAAGCAATGTGTTGAAATCTACTAATGTATGTGGTGCGGAAGTCATATATGCACGTGTTTGTGATAACGTGCGAGCTTGCAAAATACATATAATTTTACATAACGTCACTTTCAGGTTGTGTCCAACACAAAATGAATTAATCGTTGAGAACACTTGTTAACCATAGTTAAACTTTTGAAAGAGAGTACGAGAACCTGATTAGCGCTACTTAGAATTGTGAAGTTAACTATGGCTATTGAACTTTATATAAAAAATAGATGACGTTTTGGTTAACTTAGTGTGAATGTAAGAATGTTTCAATTTTTCATAATTAAACACTCAGCAGGAATCGGACTTTACAGAAAGGCATGATAGTAATGGTTAGACTCGCTCCACGCCAGTAGGGAAACACATTTTGATCTGTGTTTCGTAAATATTGGCTGCTAACATCATAATAAGGTCCAACTGCAATGTACGTTATTGAATCAAAATACCTGTGAAAAAAGTAAATCGGAAACAGTTTCACTAAACATAGCAAACATAGCTTTGTATGCTCAATGTTTTGTTTGATTATGTGAAACACTTTTTGATTTGACAGATGGAAGTACTTCCAAAGCACATAGTTTTCGAACTTATTTTTAGCGTTTTTCATTAAGAGTCAATTAGAGTACATGAAGATATAGTACTGGAAGTAAGATGTAATACTTTCACGAGAGATGTGGTTATTCTCCTCTGTACTGAGCTTGAAAGAAACTTGTGTAAAAGAAGTAGGTAACTATTCATGTGTGTTTAATCTAAGTAGGTCAGTTTCTTTCTTACTGGGCCCAGGTTCACGTTTTATAAAACAATTAGAATAGTAAAGGTAATAGGATGTAATGATCGGTTTAGATACAGCTCAGAACACAAGGATACCTGCACTGAATGTGTAGTAAGGATCGTATTCTACAGTCACACGAGCCTTTAGATCTGAAACTTGACCAAAGTTTTGTGACCAGTAAGTGTTCTTTCAAACTAAACCTGCGTCTTCAGTCCACACTTTTCCTATTTAAGATCAAGCTCTTCAACATTCTGGTTATGTTTTTGCGACGTGTTAGTATTCTCATTGTTGCAGAAAATATACTCAAATCACTTATAAACAATAAGAGAGGATATGGCGAGTAATTTCTGTTTAATTTTGTGGGTGTTTCTGGCATTAACTACTACAGTTGGGTCTTACTTTCATGTTGTTAGAATTATGGATGAAAACATTAGTGGATGATGCATCCCACATGCAGGCTTTGAATGTTCCAACTATTGGATTAGTCCTTCAACCTTGAAAACATCACCAAGTGCTATCTGCCATCTCAACATCAGTAGTTCTTACAACTGAACTCACAACATCCAGTGTGCCATTCATCTGGTCAGTTCCGATATGATGAAATTTAGGTGTAAGTAAGACGTAATGAATCGTCGGGAAAATACATGCCAGATGTTGTGTAAAAGAACAACCATCATGGTATATGAATCCACCTGCAGTAGGACCACTACATTACTTATCCCAGCACATAGCTTTACAATTAAACAAAAGATCATTCAAGAGACCCAGCTCTTTTTATCACAACTACAGAAGCAACCTACCAGGTGACATTAACCATTGTCCCAACACTAGCAAAAGCACCACTAGCTGATACCATGATTCTTCGGTGTCCATCCAGATTTTGACTTATGTAAGAATGGAAGAATAACACTTCTTATTCCACGAACGACAGGAAGTCAGGTGGCTGGAGGCCCGTCCATTCTATAACGACAGGAAGTCAGGTGGCTGGAGGCCCGTCCATTCTATAACTTTAAGGAAGACCGTATACTAAAACCTGAAGATCTATGTGTCATTGTATGAAGAACTCCCATCATTCTATAACTTTAAGGAAGACCATATACTAAAACCTAAAGAGCTATGTGTCATTGTTTGAAGAACTCCCATCATTGGTGCACTTCACAACTTTTCCTTTGTAAGTTCTCAGTCAATGCTTGGCTGAGGTACTACTAATGTCATAAGTGTAGGATAACAAATATTCTCAGGGAATCCAGCACTTCGAAGGCTAATCAGCACCTGAAGTAGGGTAATAAGTTACTTGTGTAAATGTATTGCACAAATTCAGCTTTCATTAGTTGCTATGATCATCATTGTAGGATACTCACTACTAAACAATGGTACACGGTTTTAACACTGTCTTACCTGACAGCTTCAACCAGTGAAAATCATCTAAATGTGGCTTTTCAGGCTTTATCAGCTAGTTATTAGTGCTGTTGGTCAGAGATAGGGCTTTAATCTACTGTTTTAAGTGCGCCAGACATCATACAGTCATTGCTGTTTTAGGATGATCAGTGTCAGGAACCTTTGCAGCACCAATTAAAGTTACTTATTTCCTCAGATATGACTGTTCCTCTGGTGGCAAAATCTCCCACTTGAGTGAAAGAACATCTACTTAAAGAATATGTCAGCTCTTCAGTAAAGGCATTTCTTTAAACTCTTTCAACTCAAAAGATTAACAAAGAACCAACATACTTATCATAATTATTATCAAAACAGAAAATTCTACAAAAATCTTGTGGCCATAATATAAAACTTATATTTCCTATCAATACTATGGTATTTTTAGGTGACACCGATTTTTGTCAGAGTATTAAATAAGTGAACTTTATAATGGAAAGATCGATTAGGAAAGCTGTGAAATAAATAACAATGTAGCTTATGACTGAGTTTTAAGCTAAGAAAACAAAGAGATTGAACACGTGATTTGAAACGTAAAATAGTCAAACACACACACACTGTATATGTTTACAGACACACTGTTACTTCCTACCGAATCTGTGAATAAATAAACATTTGTTGTCTCGAAATACAATTTTCTGCTGACCACGCCACGTTAAAAAGTAATGTGTCAATCCAACACTTTTTGCTTAATAGTAACATTGGATTTACACGTGGTAATTAGTGTTAACCACGCCACTGATCATTCTCATACAACATAATTAAAGTTTTAACTACTGGATATGATTTACTTGGCTAGTGAGGGACCTTAATTTCGTTAACTTACTTGTAGAATATGTTAAATTGCAGCAATACATTCCCATTTTCAGACCAGGTATTATCTACAAAATAATAACAAAGGAACAAAAACAACTCAGTGATGTCGAGAAAACCCACTTGTAGAGAAAAATATTTATTTAAAAACGGCTCGTTTAGGTTGAGAAAATTTTTTTCGTGGAGGAGCAAACAACGTTTCGACCTTCTTCGGTCATCGTCAGGTTGTTTGTTTTCTTATAGTAAAGCCACATTAGGCTATCTGCCGAGCCCACCGAGGGGAATCGAACCCTGATTTTAGCGTTGTAAATCCGGAGACTTACCGCTGTACCAGCGTAGGGCAGGTTAACAACGAAAGAAAGAGGCAACTGACCGGAAGCTGACCACATGTTTAAAAGTGGTTGTGTAACTGACTGTCGGAATGTAGAAAACGGTGTTAGATGTTTGAATATATAATTTTATATTATTTATTTTATTATATTATTTTTAATACATGTACAAAGGTGTTCCTTTGTATTGCTTTATTTTGGGCTTAAGTTGTTGTATAAGTAAGGGTTCTTTAATTTTGGGTTTTGTTTGTTTCTTTATTTAGTATTTGAGTGTTTTCTATGGTTATGTTGTGTTTGTATCCCCAAGTTCGGAACAGGTATTATCTACAAAAGAATAACAAAGGAACACAAACAACTCAATGTTTCTCTGGATCAGCGTTCATTAAAAAAACACAAATTGCACAGAATTAAGCTGACTTAAAATTTATTATTTTTACATTAATCTAAACACTCGACTCGTAATCCGAGATTAGAGGGTTCGAATCCCCGTCATACCAAACATATTCGCTCTTTCAGCCGTGGGGGTGTTTAAATGTGACGGTCAATCACGCTAATTGACGATAAAAGACTAACCAAAGAGTGGCAGTGGGTGGTAATGACTAGCTGCCTTCCCTCTAGTCTCACACTGTAAAATTAGGGAAGGCTAGCGCAGATAGCTCTCGGGTAGCTTTGCGCTAATTCAAAACAAACCAGACCATACAGTGATCTAAAAAGGTGGATAATACCTGCATAATACACGACTACTTTTTAACAAAGTTTACTCTTTGTATAATTTTCAAGCTTATATTATTTATAAGTTATCTTCCTTAGTATTAAAACTACCATTTCACACAAAGATATTTTTATTTCAATTATATATTATATTCAGAATTCTTCTATTTATGAAATACTGTTAGCTGAATGTTATTATTTTAAGTTAATTAGATTAAATATACTAGCGTTCTAAATCAACATACATTTTCGTTTGTCCGTTTTTTCCGTGAATAATTTGTTTTTTGTTGTTTTTTTGCATTTATTTTAAAAGTTTGATCTTATTTATTGAATTTATTGGTCTTTGTTTTATTTCGACAGCAAAATCAAATTAATGTGTATCATAGTTTTATCTACATTTTCTTAAGGTTATTAAATGAGTCAAGTAAAAACACAGGTTTAGTTTATTGTAAAAAACTGTTTAATAGATATCCACTGATGGAAATGTTTCTCCAGTGTTTAAACTCACTATAATTTGGAACTGCAATACAATACTAATCACATCATAAACGTTTGTTTTTTTATCCTTTATTTAAGTGGAATGCTCCTTTTCATATGCCACATACGTGTGTGTATTTCTTTTAGCAAATCCACAAAGGCTATCTACGCAGCCCACCGAGGGGAATCGAACCCCTGATTGTAACGTTGTAAATCCGGAGACATACCGCTGTACTAGCGTGGGGCATGCCACATACAGACTAATTTATTCTGCAAAAAGTACGCTTAAGATCTATTTATACATTGTTTCTGGGGGTGAGTAGAATGCCTCATTTCGCAAAGCATAACTGCTATTCTTATAACTAATGTTATTTGGTAGCATAATCAGAGTGGCGATACAGTTTCCAATAAGAATAGTGTAAAACAACATTTCATATTTTTGTACCTGAGACAGCACGATGAACTCTGGTATTGATGGGAGAGCTTCGCTGGCAATGATACAACAAATTAGGCTTTTGAACTGTTTTCTGAAGGTTATATCAAAAAACGACCTCAAATTGTTTCCTCTTTAATCCAACTATTTATAACAAATTACAAAATATGTCACGAGGCGCTTTAAGTTTCTTATGCATTGAATTTCAACTAACAGTTTTAAATACGCAAACACATTACACATTAGTCGTACTATTTAAAGTTTGGCAGCGTGATTAGGGGTGGTCTTGTGGTTAGGATGTGTTATTGTTAATCGATTTCAGTTGAGGTCACATTATAATAATAAATACGCTACATGGCCAAAAGTATGTGGACACCTGACCATCACACCCATATGTGTTTCTTGGACACCTCATTCCAAAACCATGGGCATTAATATGGAGTTGGTTCCCCTTTGCTGCTATAACAGCCTTCTGGGAAGACTTTTCACTAGATGTTGGGACATGGTTTCGGGGATTCGCTACTATTCAGCCACAAGAATGTCAGCGACATCGTGCACAGATGTCGGGCGAGAAGACCTGCCTCGCAGTCGGCGTTCCAGTTCATCTCAAAGGTGTTTGATGAAGTTGAGATTAGGGCTCTGTGCAGGCCAGTCACGTTCTTCCACACCAGTCTCGGCAATCCATGTCTTTACGGACTTTGCTTTGTGCACAAGGGCATTGTCATGCTGAAACAAAAAAGGGCATTTCCCAAACTGTTGCCACAAGCTAGAAAAACACAATTCCCTGGAATGTCATTGCATGCTGTAGAATTAAGATTTCCCTTCCCCGAAACTAAAGAGTCTAGCCCAAACAATGAACACAGCCCCAGACCATTATTCCTCCTCCACAAAACTTTACAGTTGGCACTATGCATTGAGACAGTCAGCGTTCTGCTAGCATCCGCCAAACCCAGAATTTTCCATCAGAATAACAGATAACGAAGCGTGATTCATCATTCCAGATAACGCGTTTCCACTGCTCCAGAGTCCAATGGCGGTGTGCTTTACACCACTCCAGCCAACATTTGATGATCTTGTGTGTGGCTGTTCGACCATGTGAAACCCATTTCATGAAGCTCCTGACGAACAGTTCTTGTGCTGACGTTGCTCTCAGAGGATGTTTGGAACTCGGTAGTGAGTACTGCAACTGTAAACAGACGATTATTACGCTCTACGCGCTTCTGCACTCGGCGGTTCCGTTCTGTGAGTTTGTGTGGCCTACCGCTTCGTGGCTGAGCTGCTGTTGCTCCTAAACGTTTCCACTTTACAATAACAGCACTTTCAGTTGACCGGGGCAGCTCTGGCAGGGCAGAAATTTGAACTGATTTTGGGAAGGTGGCGTCCTACGACAGTGCCAGTATGATGAATTCTACTGCCAGTGTTTGTCTATAGAGATTTCATGGTTGTATGCTTGAGATTATGTATTTCTTAACAATGGGAATGGCTGAAATAGCCGAATCCACTAATTAGAAAGGGTGTCCACATACTTTTGGCCATTTAGTGTATCAAGAACTGGGTAAAGCTCTTGACTACTTTATCTGACCATATTTTATTTCTCGTCAAAATACAAAGTAACATTAGAAACGGCTAAACTTGCATATTAGGGATTCCTGTTTTATTACTCTACCCCATTTGCCCATAAGATGCCGTTTATTTGGAAAACTCCAGTTCATCCACTTTATAATTAAGCCTAATTGAGCAAAAAATGAAATTTATACATCCTGATAGAAATTAGAAGAAAGAGACAAGCAGTGGAATTTTACTTTGTATTAAAATCAACCTTGTAAAAATATTTTCATAAACTTAAAATAAGACAAAATATTTATGATGTGGTATTTTCAGGTAAAACTCATTTTCCAATAATAACAAATAGGTACTGCACTAACAACAACACATTCAGTAAAGAAAGAGGGCCTGTTGTGTATTTGGCAGACAACTATCAATAAATAAACAAACCTTCTTATTTTAATGAGAAATATAATGTTTAGTGCGCATATTTTTGCACACGGAATCACAGACGATCCTACTGAAGTAAGTTTAGATCCACAGTTTTCTTTTCCTCAGGATTATCCTCTGTGAACAGTCACTCCACGAGTTTGCATCTTTCCTAAACTTGAGCTGCAGTGAATGATGAACTCCTGCTCAAAGTGAATCTTTCCTAAACTTGAGCTGCAGTGAATGATTAACTCCTGCTCAAAGTGAATCTTTCCTAAACTTGAGCTGCAGTGAATGATGAACTCCTGCTCAAAGTGAATCTTTCCTGAACTTGAGCTGCAGTGAATGATGAACTCCTGCTCAAAGTGAATCTTTCCTAAACTTGAGCTGCAGTGAATGATGAACTCCTGCTCAAAGTGAATCTTTCCTAAACTGCAGTGAATGATAAACTCCTGCTCAAAGTGAATCTTTCCTAAACTTGAGCTGCAGTTAAGGATGAACTTCTGTTCAAAGTGAATCTTTCCTAAACTTGAGCTGCAGTGAATGATAAACTCCTGCTCAAAGTGAATCTTTCCTAAACTTGAGCCGCAGTGAATGATAAACTCATGATCATAGTGAATCTTTCCTAAACTTGAGCTGCAGTGAATGATGAACTCCTGCTCAAAGTGATTCTTTCCTAAACTTGAGCTGCAGTGAATGAACTCCTGCTCAAAGTGAATCTTTCCTAAACTTGAGCTGCAGTGAATGATGAATTCCTGCTCAAAGTGAATCTTTCCTAACCTTGAGCTGCAGTGAATGATGAACTCCTGCTCAAAGTGAATCTTTCCTAAACTTGAGCTGCAGTGAATGAACTCCTGCTCAAAGTGAATCTTTCCTAAACTTGAGCTGCAGTGAATGATAAACTCATGCTCATAGTGAATATTTCCTAAACTTGAGCTGCAGTGAATGATAAACTCATGATCATAGTGAATCTTTCCTAAACTTGAGCTGCAGTGAATGATGAACTCCTGCTCAAAGTGAATCTTTTCTAAACTTGAGCTGCAGTGAATGATGAACTCCTGCTCAAAGTGAATCTTTCCTAAACCTGAGTTGCAGTGAATGATAAACTCCTGCTCAAAGTGAATCTTTCCTAAACTTGAGCTGCAGTGAATGATGAACTCCTGCTCAAAGTGAATCTTTTCTAAACTTGAGCTGCAGTGAATGATGAACTCCTGCTCAAAGTGAATCTTTCCTAAACTTGAGCTGCAGTGAATGATAAACTCCTGCTCAAAGTGAATCTTTCCTAAACTTGAGCTGCAGTGAATGATGAACTCCTGCTCAAAGTGAATCTTTTCTAAACTTGAGCTGCAGTGAATGATGAACTCCTGCTCAAAGTGAATCTTTCCTAAACTTGAGCTGCAGTGAATGATGAACTCCTGCTCAAAGTGAATCTTTCCTAAACTTGAGCTGCAGTGAATGATGAACTCCTGCTCAAAGTGAATCTTTCCTAAACTTGAGCTGCAGTGAATGATAAACTCCTGCTCAAAGTGAATCTTTCCTAAACTTGAGCTGCAGTGAATGATGAACTCCTGCTCAAAGTGAATCTTTCCTAAACTTGAGCTGCAGTGAATGATGAACTCCTGCTCAAAGTGAATCTTTCCTAAACTTGAGCTGCAGTGAATGATAAACTCCTGCTCAAAGTGAATCTTTCCTAAACTTGAGCTGCAGTGAATGATGAACTCCTGCTCAAAGTGAATCTTTTCTAAACTTGAGCTGCAGTGAATGATGAACTCCTGCTCAAAGTGAATCTTTTCTAAACTTGAGCTGCAGTGAATGATGAACTCCTGCTCAAAGTGAATCTTTCCTAAACTTGAGCTGCAGTGAATGATAAACTCCTGCTCAAAGTGAATCTTTCCTAAACTTGAGCTGCAGTGAATGATGAACTCCTGCTCAAAGTGAATCTTTCCTAAACTTGAGCTGCAGTGAATGATGAACTCCTGCTCAAAGTGAATCTTTCCTAAACTTGAGCTGCAGTGAATGATGAACTCCTGCTCAAAGTGAATCTTTCCTAAACTTGAGCTGCAGTGAATGATAAACTCCTGCTCAAAGTGAATCTTTCCTAAACTTGAGCTGCAGTGAATGATGAACTCCTGCTCAAAGTGAATCTTTCCTAAACTTGAGCTGCAGTGAATGATGAACTCCTGCTCAAAGTGAATCTTTCCTAAACCTGAGTTGCAGTGAATGATGAACTCCTGCTCAAAGTGAATCTTTTCTAAACTTGAGCTGCAGTGATGAACTCCTGCTCAAAGTGAATCTTTCCTAAACTTGAGCTGCAGTGAATGATGAACTCCTGCTCAAAGTGAATCTTTCCTAAACTTGAGCTGCAGTGAATGATAAACTCCTGCTCAAAGTGAATCTTTCCTAAACTTGAGCTGCAGTGAATGATGAACTCCTGCTCAAAGTGAATCTTTTCTAAACTTGAGCTGCAGTGAACGATGAACTCCTGCTCAAAGTGAATCTTTCCTAAACTTGAGCTGCAGTGAATGATGAACTCCTGCTCAAAGTGAATCTTTTCTAAACTTGAGCTGCAGTGAATGATGAACTCCTGCTCAAAGTGAATCTTTCCTAAACCTGAGTTGCAGTGAATGATAAACTCCTGCTCAAAGTGAATCTTTTCTAAACTTGAGCTGCAGTGAATGATGAACTCCTGCTCAAAGTGAATCTTTCCTAAACCTGAGTTGCAGTGAATGATAAACTCCTGCTCAAAGTGAATCTTTCCTAAACTTGAGCTGCAGTGAATGATGAACTCCTGCTCAAAGTGAATCTTTCCTAAACCTGAGCTGCAGTGAATGATGAACTCCTGCTCAAAGTGAATCTTTTCTAAACTTGAGCTGCAGTGAATGATGAACTCCTGCTCAAAGTGAATCTTTCCTAAACCTGAGTTGCAGTGAATGATAAACTCCTGCTCAAAGTGAATCTTTCCTAAACTTGAGCTGCAGTGAATGATGAACTCCTGCTCAAAGTGAATCTTTTCTAAACTTGAGCTGCAGTGAATGATGAACTCCTGCTCAAAGTGAATCTTTTCTAAACTTGAGCTGCAGTGAATGATGAACTCCTGCTCAAAGTGAATCTTTCCTAAACCTGAGTTGCAGTGAATGATGAACTCCTGCTCAAAGTGAATCTTTCCTAAACTTGAGCTGCAGTGAATGATGAACTCCTGCTCAAAGTGAATCTTTCCTAAACCTGAGTTGCAGTGAATGATAAACTCCTGTTCAAAGTGAATCTTTCCTAAACTTGAGTTGCAGTGAATAATAAACTCCTGCTCAAAGTGAATCTTTCCTAAACTTGAGCTGCAGTAAATGATGAACTCCTGTTCAAACTGAATCTTTCCTAAACTTGAGCTGCTGAAACTTGTTCAAACTGCTAAACTTGAGCTGCAAATGATGAACTCCTGTTCAAAGCCATTCTGGAAATTTTGTTGACAAAATTCTTCCATTTTTTTTTCTCGTCCCGGAAACAGTACTAATCCACGTAATGAATATATAAACTTGTACAAATAATTAAGTGGGAGCTTTGCATTTGCCATCTGGTGAATAAAGAAGACACTATAAAAATGCGACTATAGACGCAAATGGCACAAAGCAGTATAGTCGAATTTGGCACCTAAAGAGTTAGCTAAGCTATAATGGTCAAACATATGCACAATCTGTTCATTTCTTAGCTGGGAGACACAGAATATTTACATAGCTCTGTAAATACAGAAACATTAGCGCAGATATACAAGTTTGGCTCCTTTGACATAACTGTTTAATTTATGTAATAGCCGAGCTCGAGGTTTGCCTGTTTATTGTTGGCTTTCTAACTATAGTAAAAAACACGTTGTCAAGCGTTATCCAGTGGTTGGCTTGAATACTAAATGTTTATGCAATCGAGTTTTTACAAAACGTGTTTTCGGCTACGGGTTAAATTATATCTTTTAAATTTATTTTATACGTGTGTACACCTATTTGGCTTAAACGGCTAACGAAGAATATAATATATCAACCATTTTCTGTTCATGCTAAGTCTAAGTTAATCATTCAAACTCCCAAATATACTCTTGAAAACAAGAAACGCAAAAGGGATATTTTTGTTATTTTAAAGAGAAATATATGTAATAACGTTACAAGCTCAGAGTATGTGATGTTACACGTGTTAAGACACTGATTGTCAGACCAAAATGGCAATAAAAGTTGTGCACTTTGAATACGGAGGAAAACATCGGATTTTCGCCAAAACGCATGCGTGTCCAATAAATTTGTTTGAGAGATCTGCATGTTCTGCAAGTGCAAAATCCCCATAAAAGTGACGGGTTCTCGGTTTTCATAGCTCAGTGTTAAGCCACCGACACGCAATACAGTTACGCCAAGACTGACTGAAGCACAACGCAAGAACGCCATTGGTCGCTTGGAAGCAGGCGAATCTCGATCAGATGTTGCCAGAGCTGTGAATGTCCACCCAAGCACCATCACAAGGCTATGGAATCGTCACCAACAACATGGATCAACTCGTGACCATCCACGATCTGGCAGACCTCGTGTGACCACGCCCGCACAAGATCGCAACATCCGGTTACGTCACCTTCGGGATAGGACCACCACTGCGACGTCTACTGCCTCAACCATACCAGGGCTGCGTAGGATTTCCGATCAGACCGTACGCAACCGTCTACGAGATTCGTAGGCCCCATGTGCAACCCATCATGGTGAACGTCAACGACGTTTTTCAACATGACAACGCTTGTCCTCACACAGCCCGACTCATCACTGTCTTCTTGAGACACCACAACATCAATGTTCTTCCCTGGCCCTCCAGATCACCAAATTTAAACCCCATCGAACATCTTTGGGACGAGTTGGACCAACGTCTGCGATGGCAACAACCTCAACCGCAGACTCTACCTCAGCTTGCAGCAACTTTGTAGGCTGAGTGGACAGCCATTCCACAGGATGTGATTCGTCATCTCATCGCTTCCATGGGCAGGAGATACCAAGCAGTTATTGATGCTCATGGGGGGCACATTCGTTATTGACGGTAAACTTCAACTAGTGAGCGTGCACTTCACCTTTGCAGACTTTGAATGTTCAGCAGTGAATGTGCAAAGTTTCACACATGTCATACAGAACTACCCGGAATAAACTTGTTAACAATTTGTTTCATATTTTGCCTTTTGCGTTTCTTTTTTGAAGAGTATATATATTTGCGAAATGTTAAACAAGTAGGTATATATCACAAAAATCGACTAACCTAAATATATTTTTAATTACTGATTCAGTCGCTAGATGCCACATTAAATCAGAATAAATTGCACTATATTTTACTGTTTGGTTTGTTCTTTGATAATAATTTCTTGGAGTGTACAGCATTTCAATCTCTTTACTGAGGCCTAGGGTAGCCAAGAGAACTAACCGTTATCACCTTCACACAAATACAGTCGAGATAACTAAAACCTCATACAACTTTTAGTCTGTTGAGAATGTCATTATCTAGTTTTTATAACGTAGACATTTAATGGTATTATTTTTGTCAAAGGTTTGTTTAAATGTTATTTCACTGTTATTCAGTTGAACTATTCAAATGTCCAGGTTCATTAAAATCTTAAGACATTATTCGCTTCAACAAGATAGTGATATGTAACGTATGGACTCGAAAGTAGGTGAATTAGAAACTTTTAGGTGCTATGACAAGACTTGAAAACGTAACCAATAGTAAATTAGTCAGCGCCAGGAGAAATAATTATAATAAAACATGAAAATAATTGTGTTAAATTTAAAGATTGGGAACTGAATAGTCGACTCATTTACCACGTTTGGTTTAATTACTTTGATCAGAAATTTCATTCAGAGATATCCCTAATTTTCAAGGACAGAAGGCAGTAAACAACAGTCAACACTTATACAACTGAATAACGGGATTCGACCGTCACCATGGGCCCAAAGTTCGAAACATACTTTAGTGTTCTTGATCCACGATCTGCGAAAACTTTACCTTCATAACTGGAAAACGCTAACCACTAAACTATGCTCAGTCAAATTTAGTAAAGGAACACTAAATAGTTGTTAATTTATGGGAATCTATTACATAACCAAAGCCTTTAAGTTGTGCATATTTGCCTTAATACATATACAGGTCTAAACTAAGGAAAAAGAATTGGTGGCTAAATATCCTGTGTCTGTTTGTTTGTTTTGAATTTCGCGCAAAGCTACTCGAGGGCTATCTGTGCTAGCTGACCCTAATTAGGAGTGTAAGACTAGAGAGAAGGCAGCTAGTCATCACCACCCACCGCTAACTCTTGGACTAATCTTTTTCCAACGAATAGTAGGATTGACCGAACATTATAACGCCCCCACGGCTGAAAGGGGCGAGCATGTTTGGCGCTACGGGGAATCCTGTGTCATCTGTACTTAGTATATCTTTAACCTTAACCGGTGTATGTGACAGAAAGACTGCCATACATCTGTCGTCGAGAAGCTGGTAAGACTCCAAGAAATTATCAGATAATGTGTACCTGTACATCTATCAACGTGGTATCGATTTTATTTTTTCCTTTTAAATAATAATAACACTTGCTATTGTCTGATTTAGATCTTCTAAGGTCAAACTCCATAAACATGCAAAGGGTACATTTATGTTTAAAACTGTTTTTTGAAACTTTAATTTGAATGTTTAATTTTTTATTGTCTACACCTTTCCGATTTACATAGTACATATACGATACGTATTAATAAAATATTCAAATGGCCTCCGATATTTTCACAGGGTAGGCCCACCAAACCTCATTGGATAACACAATCAACAACATTCCTGGAGTCCTCCACTTATAAATTATATGTCTGTCAGTATATATTTAAATTCTTCTGTGTGTATAAAACCAATCATGACATTAATTTACTATAAGTATGCTCTTCAAACAAATTTATTGAAGATCAGTAGATAATGAATGGAATTTGTGCTCTTCACAAAAAACAATGAAGCATCAGCTATTACTACTACTTTACATAACTAATGAGGTACGTACACCATGACACTTAACATCAGTGTGGATTTCAGATTCACATAACTAATGAGGTACGTACACCATGACACTTAACATCAGTGTGGATTTCAGATTCACATAACTAATGAGGTACGTACACCATGACACTTAACATCAGTGTGGATTTCAGATTCACATAACTAACGAGGTGCGTACACCATGACACTTCACATCAGTGTGGATTTCAGATTCACATAACTAATAAGGTGCGTACACCATGACACTTAACATCAGTGTGGATTTCAGATTCACATAACGAATGAGGTACGTACACCATGACACTTAACATCAGTGTGGATTTCAGATTCACATAACTAATGAGGTACGTACACCATGACACTTAACATCAGTGTGGATTTCAGATTCACATAACTAACGAGGTGCGTACACCATGACACTTAACATCAGTGTGGATTTCAGATTCACATAACTAATGAGGTGCGTACACCATGACACTTAACATCAGTGTGGATTTCAGATTCACATAACTAATGAGGTGCGTACACCATGACACTTAACATCAGTGTGGATTTCAGATTCACATAACTAATGAGGTGCGTACACCATGACACTTAACATCAGTGTGGATTTCAGATTCACATAACTAATGAGGTGCGTACACCATGACACTTAACATCAGTGTGGATTTCAGATTCACATAACTAATGAGGTGCGTACACCATGACACTTAACATCAGTGTGGATTTCAGATTCACATAACTAATGAGGTGCGTACACCATGACACTTAACATCAGTGTGGATTTCAGATTCACATAACTAATGAGGTGCGTACACCATGACACTTAACATCAGTGTGGATTTCAGATTCACATAACGAATGAGGTACGTACACCATGACACTTAACATCAGTGTGGATTTCAGATTCACATAACTAATGAGGTGCGTACACCATGACACTTAACATCAGTGTGGATTTCAGATTCACATAACTAATGAGGTGCGTACACCATGACACTTAACATCAGTGTGGATTTCAGAAAATTAAAAGAATATTAATTCTCCAAGATTTAAATTGTATTTTATTATACGTACATTACTGCCAAATAAATCATCTCATATCGACCACTTGAAAACAGTGAAATGTATTTTATTATATCTACATTACTGAAAAATAAATCATCTCGTATCGACCACTTGAAAACAGTGAAATGTATTTTATTATATGTACATTACTGACAAATAAATCATCTCGTATCGACCACTTGAAAACAGTGAAATGTTTTGTTCTTCAATCAATTCAGGACAAAAACAAAAACTATACTCAATGTTAAATTTTATCAGCAAAAATTCTGCATTGAAAACCCACCACAACAAAGATTTGTTTTCAGTATATTAATGAAATACTGACTACAGAATTTTACTTTCACTATAACATTCCTGTAACCCATACAAACACAGTTTAAATTAGAAAAGTGTTTTCATGTTAAAAATGAAAGTTTTTTATACCATCAACCTGCTAGGTTTAGGATGCCATTACATTCATTACATTGTCAGTTACGTTTTGGAAAGTGCATAGATTATTACAATAGATCACAGCTTTTTATATCTCTCTATATATAATATATATTTTTATATATATTATATAATTATAATAAAACATGAAAATAATTGTGTTAAATTTAAAGATTGGGAACTGAATAGTGGACTCATTTACCACTAGTAAATGTATATATACATCCAGAGTAAAGAAAATTCCTCGATATTAAAATATATTTTTATTATTTCATATTTTCATCAGTAGAATGTAAATTGTGCACAAACAGAACTTCTGGTGTATATAAACGAAATTATTTAGAAATGTAATTGGAAAAACAAATAAATATAGGTTAGACTAAAGACTAGACATTTATGGTGAATGTAAACTACAACTGTTTATATCATTGTATGACTTTCAGTCTTTTAATCTAGATTAACAATCGGACTTCAGTCTTTATGATTCAATTGAACTAATACCTCAGTTTGAAGCGTGTCTTTTGGTAAGAATATACAACCATGTCTGAAGACATCACGTTTCTCATGTGAAAAAATACAGAAGCAATAACAAGTATGAAAGTGAATTATGTCACAAACGTTGCCTGAGTGACCTTTGTAAAGAAGGACAATAAAAATAAACAAGTTTCATCTAAAGTAAGGACTGTAAACCCATAACTAGAAGATTCAAAAATCTAGTGTTAACATTAGGTGTAAATTACTACTTGTTTGCCAAAACTACATATTTAAAAGGTAAATTACTACTTGTAATTAGTGTCACATGGCCAAAACAATGATACTTATAATTAGTGTCAAGTGGCCAAAACAATGACACTTATAATTAGTGTGGCCAAAACAATGATACTTATAATTAGTGGCCAAAACAATGACACTTATAATTAGTGTCAAGTGGCCAAAACAATGACACTTATAATTAGTGTCACATGGCCAAAACAATGACACTTATAATTAGTGTCACATGCCAAAACAATGATACTTATAATCAGTGTCACATGGCCAAAACAAAACAATGACACAATGACCATATAATTATTGTTTTCTTTTCAGTGAGTTACAAATTTCTTCATATTTTGAGACTTTAAAACATCATTATTAGTTTTGTTTTTATGTTCTTAACATAATGCTAAATTTAAGAAAGTCTTATCACCAAGACAATAGCATGTACTGAACAGTAGTTTCCAACCTTGGTCAACAGGGACATTTCAGCTGACCAGCAAGACAGTTAAATGAATATGTTTTAAAAGCACAGCTAGCTACTGAAGAATGTTTTTTTTTACACTGTAGCTTTAAAATTATTAAAACATTAATTACTACTGTATGAGTTAGTGTGGCAACAGAAACCACTGCCCTCACACACTGTTCTGCTTTGTACATAATAACCGCTACTACAGTACACATACAAGGAAACAAAACTTGGATTAACTTCTTATATAAAGTATCAGTTTACATAGGACTTTTATCTTCAGATTATGTAATAATAAACTGAAATAAAACAACAAAAATTGTTTGATGAATAACCTCAGTAAACACATTTCATATGAACACTGTTCACAACCACAGTATGTTATTATATGCACACAGAACATATACAGAACACGCACATCTTTTTAAAATAACATCATAAATAAAACACAAAATCGTATATTTTAATAACACACCACAACACTGCTTCATCACACCAAGTCGTGGAGTTAAAATGATATGCTGAGGACGACAACAGTTATATTGTACAACAGATTTTCTCAAGAATGTGTTCAAAAGGGACAATAAAAAACAAACTCTGACGGTGTGAATCACGTTAATCTTCTCCGGTGTGCAGAAAACGTCCAATGTCTTCAATCTTTGTCAAGTTTTCACTCTTCACTTTGTCTTTGCACATGGGACAACATTCTTCAGTACCTAATAGTCTAGTGGAGTAAATTATACTAGGATATGTTTCTTAATTCATTACTTACCTAATAATGCACCAAACTTAAGTCAATATCATTTAATAACAAAATACCACTATAAAAATCTGTATGATCACTGTTTTCACACTTCTGAGACTGTTAATAGCCTCCTAATGTATATAATATATTTACACACAACTCTCCTGTGACTGCTGATACCCTCCTATTTCATATAATATTTTCACACACAACCTTCTCTTGACTGCTGATACCCTCCTAGTTCATATAATATATTTATATACAGTGATGTTGAGAAAACCCACTCATAGAGAAATATATATGTAAATACGGCTTGTTTGGGTTGAGAAAATATTTTACATAGAAGAGCGAACAACGTTTCGACCTTCTTTGGTCATTGTCAGGTTCACAAAGAAAGAGGTAACTGACTGGAAGCTGACCACATGTTTGAAAGGGGTTGTGCAACTGAGTGTCGGAACGTAAAGGGTGGTGTTAGATGTTTGAATATATAATTTTGTCTTATTATATTAATATAGGTATAAAGGCGTTCCTTTATATTGGTTTATTTTGGGTTTAAGTTGTTGTATAAGTAAGGCTTCTTTAATTTTGCGTTTGTTTATGTTTGTTTCTTTATTTAGTATTTGAGTGTTTTCTATGGTTATGTTGTGTTTATTTGACTTGCAGTGTTCAAAACGTGTGAAGGTGACTTTTATGTTCTTTGAATCTGTTTCCATTTTCTACTTGTTTCTCCAATATAGAAGTCGTGGCAGTTATCACATTGTATTTTATAAATAATGTTGGTGTGGTGTTTGTCAGTGTAGTTTTTACATAGTATATACCTCAGTTTTGTGCCTGGTTTTTGAATAAATATGGTATGAACTGGAATGTCATATTTTGTTACTAGTTTTTGCCAAATGTTGGTTATTTGTCTGCTGATGTCAGGAATATATGGTATACAGCAGTATATGGTTTTGTGATTTTTTTTATTTGTGAGATATATTTACTTTTGTTGGTTGATTTTGCTTTATGTTTAGGTGTGTGCGTATAATCTTTTCTACGGTTTGTGGAGGAAACTTATTGATGTTGATGAAGTATTGTTTTATTTTGTCTAATTCATCGTTAATTTTATCTGGTGAGCATAGTTTTATGGCTGTGTTTATTTGGTTTCTTAGTATGCTGAGTTTTTGTTTTGTTTCATGTGCTGAGTCCCAAGGAATGTATAGTCCAGTACGGGTGATTTTTCGGTGGATTTCTGTATTGAATTGTATGTCGGTTCTTGTAATTTTGAGGTTAAGAAATGATATTTGATTGCTTTTATCCTGTTCACATGTGAAGTTAATGTTGGGATGTATAGAGTTAATGTGATTGAAAAAATTAAGTGTGTGTTCTGTAGATGTGAATCCCGCAACCGTGTCATCTACATATCTGTACCAGTATAGTGGTGGATGTAATGCTGTGTTAATTGCTTTGTTCTCAACTTACTTCTGCTAATTGGATGAAAATTAGGTTTTCACCTGTGTGTTGTGTTGTTTGTAGTATTTTCCAAATTGGCTGAGGGAAATTGAATTAAAGCTGGTATAAACGTAGACTATAACTCAACTTAGAAGTAATTAATTTTAGAGGGTCAATCACAGAAAGGTACAGAAAAAAAACAGAATCACTTAGTTAACATGGGAACCAGTTCTTCACACTATTTTTGCTCTGTACCTCAGTCAGAAATGATCAGAATTTGGTGGAACTTGGCCAACATATAAAGAATATTATTTCTAACTGTTATACAACCTCCACAAAAAATAGTGAATGCTTGTAAATAAATTTGTTTTTATAAAAATACAAGTTAAATATGCTATACATTATCTTATTAGTTTAGGTATTAACTGAATACAGTGTTTGAGTTGGTGAATTGATTTTGTTATAATTAACACTGATGGACTTATAAATAATGTTTACAGCAATTGGTCATCATCAAATAATTTATGTGAATCATGAGTACTGACCAACTTTCACAAGACATACTTACTTAACAAATTCTGAGTATAATCCAGGAAACTGACACTGTGGACAGGCTGTCAAATCCTCTTTCAGAATATGTCGACCCTGAATAAAAGCAAGGTTTAAAAATTTATTGATATACCAGTTTTATCTATTGATATACCAGTTTTATCTATTGATATTCCAGTTTTATCTATTGATATTCCAGTTTTATCTATTGATATACCAGTTTTATCTACTGATATTCCAGTTTTATCTATTGATATACCAGTTTTATCTACTGATATACTAGTTTTACACCCACAAGTCAGAATGTTGTAAAAATCAAATAGCTTACTAATATTCAGTATGAACATGCTACATTAAACAACCAAATCGTAAGTGAAACACTTCTTATGTTTGATTACACAGGGTGGGTCAAAATTATAATTCCTAAAAGTTAGGATATGTTATTGTTGTTTATAAGATATGTTTTACATAATTAAATTATCAATTATACACAAGTCAATAATGGACTTACGTCGAATTTTATTTTCATATAAAACAACTTAACTTCTACTCACAAACTAAAATTACAACCTTTTACAAACAAGTGTAATTTGCCAAAATTGAGTTTAAAGTTTGTCAATTACCCCAAGTTCACTAATAAAGCACTTACCAAACACTTTACAACCGATAGAGCAGTACTTACCAAACACTTTACAACCTTTAGAGCAGAACTTACCAAACAATTTTGAACCTTTAGAGCAGAACTTACCAAACAATTTAACCTATAGAGCAGAAACTACCAAAGAATTTTGAACCTTTAGACCAGAACTTACCAAACAATTTCACCTTTAGAGCAGTACTTACCAAACAATTTCTATGAAGTGTGATATTTTATATTAAAAATACAAATACACTGTTACCCTGTGGAGAACAGTAAAAATAATCATGGTAAGTGTGTTATTTTATGGCAAGTGATACAAGTAAAGTTTACTTCTGGCATTTCAGTAAGACAACAAGTGCAAACTTACAACAACCATTTAAAAAAGAATGTTGTTATGACAGCCTGGACAAGTAAGGTGTGGTTCTTGTATTTCTGGTAGATAACAAGGGCAAATAGGTACACAGAAAGGAATGTTGTTATGACAGCCTGGACAAGTAAGGTGTGGTTCTTGTATTTCTGGTAGATAATAAGGGCAAATAGGTACACAGAAAGGAATGTTGTTATGACAGCCTGGACAAGTAAGGTGTGGTTCTTGTATTTCTAGTAGATAATAAGGGGAAATAGGTACACAGAAAAGAATGTTGTTATGACAGCCTGGACAAGTAAGGTGTGGTTCTTGTATTTCTAGTAGATAATAAGGGCAAATAGGTACACAGAAAAGAATGTTGTTATGACAGCCTGAACAAGTAAGCTCTGTTTCTGGTTTTTGTGAAGTATAACAAAGACAAACTTACTGTAATCACACAGAAAGGAATGTTGTTACGACAGTCTGGACAAGTAAAGTGTGGTTCTTGTATTTCTGGTAGATAATAAGGGCAAATAGGTACACAGAAAGGAATCTTGTTATGACAGCCTGGAGAAGTAAGGTGTGGTTCTTGTATTTCTGGAAGATAATAAGGGGAAATAGGTACACAGAAAGGAATGTTGTTTCGACAGCCTGGACAAGTAAAGTGTGGTTCTTGTATTTCTGGTAGATAATAAGGGGAAATAGGTACACAGAAAGAAATGTTGTTTCGACAGCCTGGACAAGTAAAGTGTGGTTCTTGTATTTCTGGTAGATAATAAGGGCAAATAGGTAAACAGAAAGGAATCTTGTTATGACAGCCTGGACAAGTAAGGTGTGGTTCTTGTATTTCTGGTAGATAATAAGGGCAAATAGGTACACAGAAAAGAATGTTATTATGATAGCCTGGACAAGTAAGGTGTGGTTCTTGTATTTCTGGTAGATAATAAGGGGAAATAGGTACACAGAAAGAAATGTTGTTACGACAGTCTGGACAAGTAAAGTGTGGTTCTTGTATTTCTGGTAGATAATAAGGGCAAATAGGTACACAGAAAGGAATGTTGTTATGACAGCCTGGACAAGTAAGGTGTGGTTCTTGTATTTCTGGAAGATAATAAGGGCAAATAGGTACACAGAAAAGAATGTTGTTATGATAGCCTGGACAAGTAAGGTGTGGTTCTTGTATTTCTGGTAGATAATAAGGGGAAATAGGTACACAGAAAAGAATGTTGTTACGACAGTCTGGACAGGTAAGCTCTGTTTCTGGTTTTTGTGAAGTATAACAAAGACAAACTTACTGTAATCACACAGAAAGGAATGTTGTTACGACAGTCTGGACAAGTAAAGTGTGGTTCTTGTATTTCTGGTAGATAATAAGGGCAAATAGGTAAACAGAAAGGAATCTTGTTATGACAGCCTGGACAAGTAAGGTGTGGTTCTTGTATTTCTGGTAGATAATAAGGGCAAATAGGTACACAGAAAAGAATGTTATTATGATAGCCTGGACAAGTAAGGTGTGGTTCTTGTATTTCTGGTAGATAATAAGGGGAAATAGGTACACAGAAAGAAATGTTGTTACGACAGTCTGGACAAGTAAAGTGTGGTTCTTGTATTTCTGGTAGATAATAAGGGCAAATAGGTACACAGAAAGGAATGTTGTTATGACAGCCTGGACAAGTAAGGTGTGGTTCTTGTATTTCTGGAAGATAATAAGGGCAAATAGGTACACAGAAAAGAATGTTGTTATGATAGCCTGGACAAGTAAGGTGTGGTTCTTGTATTTCTGGTAGATAATAAGGGGAAATAGGTACACAGAAAAGAATGTTGTTACGACAGTCTGGACAGGTAAGCTCTGTTTCTGGTTTTTGTGAAGTATAACAAAGACAAACTTACTGTAATCACACAGAAAGGAATGTTGTTACGACAGTCTGGACAAGTAAAGTGTGGTTCTTGTATTTCTGGTAGATAATAAGGGCAAATAGGTACACAGAAAGGAATCTTGTTATGACAGCCTGGACAAGTAAGGTGTGGTTCTTGTATTTCTGGTAGATAATAAGGGGAAATAGGTACACAGAAAGAAATGTTGTTTCGACAGCCTGGACAAGTAAAGTGTGGTTCTTGTATTTCTGGTAGATAATAAGGGCAAATAGGTAAACAGAAAGGAATGTTGTTACGACAGTCTGGACAAGTAAGGTGTGGTTCTTGTATTTCTGGTAGATAATAAGGGCAAATAGGTACACAGAAAGGAATGTTGTTATGACAGCCTGGACAAGTAAGGTGTGGTTCTTGTATTTCTGGAAGATAATAAGGGGAAATAGGTACACAGAAAGGAATGTTGTTTCGACAGCCTGGACAAGTAAAGTGTGGTTCTTGTATTTCTGGTAGATAATAAGGGCAAATAGGTACACAGAAAGGAATGTTGTTATGACAGCCTAAACAAGTAAGGTGTGGTTCTTGTATTTCTGGTAGATAATAAGGGCAAATAGGTACACAGAAAAGAATGTTGTTATGATAGCCTGGACAAGTAAGGTGTGGTTCTTGTATTTCTGGTAGATAATAAGGGGAAATAGGTAAACAGAAAGGAATGTTGTTACGACAGTCTGGACAAGTAAGGTGTGGTTCTTGTATTTCTGGTAGATAATAAGGGCAAATAGGTACACAGAAAGGAATGTTGTTATGACAGCCTGGACAAGTAAGGTGTGGTTCTTGTATTTCTGGAAGATAATAAGGGCAAATAGGTACACAGAAAAGAATGTTGTTATGATAGCCTGGACAAGTAAGGTGTGGTTCTTGTATTTCTGGTAGATAATAAGGGGAAATAGGTACACAGAAAGGAATGTTGTTTCGACAGCCTGGACAAGTAAAGTGTGGTTCTTGTATTTCTGGTAGATAATAAGGGCAAATAGGTACACAGAAAGGAATGTTGTTATGACAGCCTGGACAAGTAAGGTGTGGTTCTTGTATTTCTGGTGGATAATAAGGGCAAATAGGTACACAGAAAAGAATGTTGTTATGATAGCCTGGACAAGTAAGGTGTGGTTCTTGTATTTCTGGTAGATAATAAGGGGAAATAGGTACACAGAAAAGAATGTTGTTATGACAGCCTGAACAAGTAAGGTGTGGTTCTTGTATTTCTGGTAGATAATAAGGGCAAATAGGTAAACAGAAAAGAATGTTGTTATGATAGCCTGGACAAGTAAGGTGTGGTTCTTGTATTTCTGGTAGATAATAAGGGGAAATAGGTACACAGAAAAGAATGTTGTTATGACAGCCTAGACAAGTAAGGTGTGGTTCTTGTATTTCTGGTAGATAATAAGGGCAAATAGGTACACAGAAAGGAATGTTGTTATGACAGCCTGGACAAGTAAGGTGTGGTTCTGGTTTTTGTGAAGTATAACAAAGACAAACTTACTGTAATCACACAGAAAGGAATGTTGTTACGACAGTCTGGACAAGTAAGGTCTGGTTCTGGTTTTTGTGAAGTATAACAAAGACAAACTTACTGTAATCACACAGAAAGGAATGTTGTTACGACAGTCTGGACAGGTAAGGTCTGGTTCTGGTTTTTGTGAAGTATAACAAAGACAAACTTACTGTAATCACACAGAAAGGAATGTTGTTACGACAGTCTGGACAGGTAAGCTCTGTTTCTGGTATTTCTGATCCACAATATGGACACGGACTGTTAGGTTCTTCTTCTTCTATTTTTTGGGGTTTTCTAAAATTCAGAAAATATCTTAATCATACTTGTTTCTTAACCAACAATCATGTCCAGATACTCACTTCTGTCCTGTGTATTCAGTTAGAACCCTTCTTTGAACTATTTCAGGAAGTACACACAAAATATTGTCCAGTTATCTAACTGCTTAACTTAAGAGGTACACCCATCACTTGTTATTTCTTTTTACAAAACTGATGATTGTTCAACAAAATATAATTACTGGAAACAAAAAGATGTTAATTAACCACTTAACAGGATTCTATGTGTTTTTCTCAATGTAAAGAGGATTCTATGTGTTTTTCTCAATGTATTTTTATGAAAATAAATTAAAAGTGTGTGAACATTTATCATACTATATTAAAATGTACAAATAATACCTCAGAATTATACAAATAATTTAAATGTGTCACATACCTTCGCCCTTTAAATACAGGAATACACATCTTACAATATTTTATAACATTTGAGAGCTAAATTCAGAATTTAATCAAAGAACTTATGACAATAAAATGTCGCCTCAGGGTGTAGTTTGTAATTACAATTATTATAGAAGTCTTTTATTTTAGAAGGAAATATCAAGCAGTATTTCAATCTTAACTTCTCCATGTCACATGATGTGTCTACGTTTCAAATTCTCCTTATGTTTAGTTTTTATAGCTTCTTCACCACTTATGTGGTGAACAATAGTTTAGCGGTTTGATTGTATACAGTGATAAGAACAGATGACGCTCAGAACATTAAAATCTTTTAAACTCATTTAGAGCTTAATTAGAATGACAGTTTGATTTTGTACATTCCATTTTACTTAAATATGCATTATTTATATTTTAAATGTTTACTGGTTTTGTGGGTGGGGTGGACATAAGTTACACAATGGGCTATCCATTCTATACCTAACCATGGGCATCAAAACCTAGTTTCTAGTATTACAACATTCTATACCTAACCATGGGCATCAAAACCTAGTTTCTTGCATTAAAACATTCTATACCTAACCATGGTCATCAAAACCCAGTTTCTAGCATTACAACATTCTATACCTAACCATGGTCATCAAAACCTAGTTTCTAGCATTACAACATTCTATACCTAACCATGGTCATCAAAACCTAGTTTCTAGCATTACAACATTCTATACCTAACCATGGTCATCAAATCCTAGTTTCTAGCATTACAACATTCTATACCTAACCATGGTCATCAAAACCTGGTTTCTAGCATTACAACATTCTATACCTAACCATGGTCATCAAAACCTAGTTTCTAGCATTACAACATTCTATACCTAACCATGGTCATCAAATCCTAGTTTCTAGCATTACAACATTCTATACCTAACCATGGTCATCAAAACCTAGTTTCTAGCATTACAACATTCTATACCTAACCATGGTCATCAAAACCTAGTTTCTAGCATTACAACATTCTATATCTAACCATGGTCATCAAAACCCAGTTTCTAGCATTACAACATTCTATACCTAACCATGGGCATCAAAACCCAGTTTCTAGCATTACAACATTCTATACCTAACCATGGTCATCAAAACCCAGTTTCTAGCATAAAAAGTCTGCAGCCATACCATTTCAACACTGGGATAGGAAGATATGATAAAGCTTAGGTAACGATCATGTATAGAAACACAGCAAGGGGGTCTAGTGACATTTACTAATGTGTTCCCACGTGGCATGTTGTATAACACAGTTAAATGAACACTACATTATACAATTAAAAATAAATTATATATGTTAAGATAAACAGTCAATAGCTCAAAATGTGACAAAAATTGAATACTGACAGAAAATGAAAACATGCCCATTGTATCTTATAATTTTCAAAATTCCATTTCACTGTGTATTGATGAAACAGATACAGTTAGGGTTAGAGAAGAAAAAATATATGATTTGAAACTTCTAAAAGTAACCTAGAAGGTTCTACAGGGTAAGCAAACAAAATAAGTACCATCTAAAATAAAGTATTTTTATTTTTAATGTAAAGAAATCATTTTGAAAATTAACACAAAATTTTATGATAAATTCTTTATTAGAAATTTTGATTTTTCATGTAGAACAGACTAACAATGTTTACTAAAAGATAACATTCCCTGAATTCAGAGTTCTGGTATGTAAACAAATCATGAAAAATGATCAACTCAGAGAAAGAGATGTTCAACTATTTCTATACTGAAACACAAACTATGTAGGCATACCTTACAATAGCTTCAACTCAGAGACAGAGATGTTCAACTATTTCTATACTGAAACACAAACTATGTAAACATACCTTACAATAGCTTCAACTCAGAGACAGAGATGTTCAACTATTTCTATACTGAAACACAAACTATGTAAACATACCTTACAATAGCTTCAACTCAGAGAAAGAGATGTTCAACTATTTCTATACTGAAACACAAACTATGTAAACATACCTTACAATAGCTTCAATTTTCTTCTTGTATTTCTGGTCTATTTCATTTCTGTACTCTGGCCTCATAAGCATAGCAGCAAAACCAAATGAAGATTTTTTCAACCCTGCTCGATGGCATTCTATGACCGTTGATGTTAATATTGGAACAACATCTACAATAAATTATAGTAAAATATATAGAACACTATGACAGCCAATGTTAATACATGAGCAACATCCACAATAAATTATAGTTAAATATATGGCACAACACAACTTTACTGATTCATTCATACCAGATAACAGTTCAACACAACTTTACTGATTCATTCGTACCAGATAGCAGTTCAACAACACAACTTTACTGATTCATTCGTACCAGATAACAGTTCAACAACACAACTTTACTGATTCATTCGTACCAGATAACAGTTCAACACAACTTTACTACTGATTCATTCGTACCAGATAACAGTTCAACAACACAACTTTACTGATTCATTCGTACCAGATAGCAGTTCAACAACACAACTTTACTGATTCATTCGTACCAGATAGCAGTTCAACAACACTACTTTACTGATTCATTCGTACCAGATAACAGTTCAACAACACAACTTTACTGATTCATTCGTACCAGATAACAGTTCAACACAACTTTACTACTGATTCATTCGTACCAGATAACAGTTCAACAACACAACTTTACTGATTCATTCGTACCAGATAACAGTTCAACAACACTACTGATTCATTCATACTAGATAACAGTTCAACAACACAACTTTACTGATTCATTCATACCAGATAGCAGTTCAACAACACAACTTTACTGATTCATTCGTACCAGATAACAGTTCAACAACACAACTTTACTGATTCATTCGTACCAGATAACAGTTCAACAACACAACTTTACTGATTCATTCGTACCAGATAGCAGTTCAACAACACAACTTTACTGATTCATTCGTACCAGATAGCAGTTCAACAACACAACTTTACTGATTCATTCATACCAGATAGCAGTTCAACAACACAACTTTACTGATTCATTCGTACCAGATAGCAGTTCAACAACACAACTTTACTGATTCATTCGTACCAGATAGCAGTTCAACAACACAACTTTACTGATTCATTCGTACCAGATAGCAGTTCAACAACACAACTTTACTGATTCATTCATACCAGATAACAGTTCAACAACACTACTGATTCATTCATACTAGATAACAGTTCAACAACACAACTTTACTGATTCATTCATACTAGATAACAGTTCAACAACACAACTTTACTGATTCATTCGTACCAGATAACAGTTCAACAACACAACTTGACTGATTCATTCATACCAGACAACAGTTCAACAACATAACTAATCCACACTCTTCTGGCAATCAATTAAATATTTAATATTTAATTTAAATATTTCATATATTATAGAAGGATCTTATTTATCTATAGTTTATATAAATCATTATTCAGCACAGTTCAAACAAAGTTTTTCAATTATAGGTTTGTATTTTAAACTCTATTCTAATAAGAAATTCTATTGAACCATCAAACAAACCGAATAACTAAAAGTCTTCACAATATTTGTTTGTAAGAACAGCTTTTCTCTGACAACATTACATGAAAACACATCATACATGTTTTATGTCTACTGGATGGTTTTAACTTACGAGAAGGGAACTTGCTGATGTTGTTGGCCACTCGTATCAGCATTCTCGCACCTTTCATGTGATCCCCACGTTTGACGTGTATCTAAGAGATTCTGGTTATTTACTTTCAGATCTAAACATTCCACACTAAGCTACAGCAAACATAAGCCTATTATTTAACACTTTGTAATTAGTTTAGTAAAAATAATTAGTATTTTACAGAAGAACAAAACATGTACATGGATACTGTGAGCATGTTTTTAAAATTACACTAAAATTAAACTGTTTTAGGGTTGGGCTCATGAGTGATGTTTTTTGTATTTGACTTCATGGTCAACAACAACTGAAGATAAGCTACTTAAGAATAATGCATTCCATTATGTTTAAAATGATCGATATTTTGAAGGATTAGTACTAAATATACTGATGTTCATTACCATAAACTAATTAACACAAGTGATAAACATGTTTGACTAAGTCAGAATCTATTCATATGAGCTTGCTTAATATGTTAAAGAGACCAATATTTCAAGGACTTGCAATTATTTCAAAAATTTAACACAGTGTATATAGGATATGAATTCTAAACAAATTAACAACTGAAGGCACTGTTAGTAAGGTGGTTAGTAATAACTTGTACCTTCACCAAAATGTAGCTGTGTAAGATGGTGAGATTAGTGTACATTTCTGTCGGAATCTTTATCTTCTGTCTCTTTAGCTCTTGGTACATGCTGAACAACACATCATGGGCATTTCTGTAGTTCCCTACAAGATATTATACACTGATGAAAAGAGTTATACAAACACCTTGCTGATGTCCCAGTATAAATGTTGGTTCAACCACAAATGAGTGTATGTATCATAAGATATATACTATCAACATCTTAATTTTACAAAATCAGGTGTAAGTGCAAATGTGTTAGCTATGAATTAACATCTCAAAATTAATTGTACCCTGTTAAACAGTACATCCTTTAACACTTAATTACAAACATAAGGTTTATTTACATTAGAGTAACTGTTCCTAATGTACAGGTGGAGAGGATTACTAGCATGTTTAAATATCATTATTACATGAACATTATACATAAAACATACATGTAAATAAGAGAATGCAGTGGCATAAAACTTAAAACAATCATCACTGTCCCTTTAACTAAATATAAATTAGTTCAAATGAATATATTACTTTTATTTAAAGGTGCTTCAAAAACATATTTGTTTTATTTACAAATGTTTTAAAAACTGTTATGATGTGTGTTTTATTTAGAGACATATCAAAAACCGTTATAGTGTCTGTTATATTTAGAGACATATCAAAAACCGTTATACTGTCTGTTTTATTTAGACATATCAAAACCCGTTATACTGTCTGTTTTATTTAGAGACATATCAAAAACTGTTATACTGTCTGTTTTATTTAAAGACTTATCAAAAACTGTAATACTGTCTGTTTTATTTAGAGACATATCAAAAACCGTTATACTGTCTGTTATATTTAGAGACATATCAAAAACCGTTATACTGTCTGTTTTACTTAGACATATCAAAACCCGTTATACTGTCTGTTTTATTTAGAGACATATCAAAACCCGTTATACTGTCTGTTTTATTTAGAGACATATCAAAAACTGTTATACTGTCTGTTTTATTTAAAGACTTATCAAAAACTGTAATACTGTCTGTTTTATTTAGAGACATATTAAAAACCGTTAAACTGTTTGCTTTATTTAGAGACATATCAAAAACTGTTATACTGTCTGTTTTATTTAAAGACTTATCAAAAACTGTAATACTGTCTGTTTTATTTAGAGACATATCAAAAATCGTTATACTGTCTGTTTTATTTAGAGACATATCAAAAACTGTTATACTGTCTGTTATATTTAGAGACATATCAAAAACTGTTATACTGTCTGTTTTATTTAGAGACATATCAAAAACTGTTATACTGTCTATTTTATTTAGAGACATATCAAAACCTGTTATACTGTCTGTTTTATTTAGAGACATATCAAAAACTGTTATACTGTCTATTTTATTTAAAAACATATCAAAAACTGTTATACTGTCTGTTTTATTTAGAGACATATCAAAAACTGTTATACTGTCTATTTTATTTAGAGACATCAAAAACTGTTATACTGTCTGTTTTACTTAAAGACATATCAAAAACTGTTATACTGTCTGTTTTATTTAGAGACATATCAAAACCTGTTATACTGTCTGTTTTATTTATAGTTGTTTCAAAAACTGTTAAACTGTCTCTAGGTTGGTTGTTTGGTTAGGGGTTTTATGTCACAAAGTAACTAGACTATTTGTGCCAACATTCAGTAAAAAGTTAAAATTAAAGTAAAATTCTTAAAAGTAAATTAAGGTAAAACAAAACAAAGTTGAATATTTGAAATAAAAACATAAATAACATTAAATCAGATCTAGTCTTCAGTGGTAAGATAAAAACTACAGAAATACAAGTCATAAAGGACTTTCTGTAACGTAACTGTAATTATTATAACTCGTCAGGAAGACTAACAAGTAAGTACAAAAACCACCGTCAGTCACCTGAAGTTGACCTTTCCAGTCCTGGTGACGAGTTACGTAACATTACTGGCAGTGGTGATAGTGCCAGAGTTCATGTATGGAGCAGGCACAGTGGTGATGGTGCCAGAGGAAGACAGATTTAGCTGCAGTGTCAATGAGCTCGTTCCTGTGAATATCAACATAGCCTGGTATTCAGAAAACTGGATAAAAGTAAGTGTTAAAGAAAAATGGGCCAGTCGGTTTTGAATATCGGCGAAAACAGGGTGTGAAGCTATGTGAAGCAATTCTAGGGCCAGTATAGAAGTAAGTAAGTCAGTATAAATAGTGCAGTTGGAGTACTGCTTAGCTTCTATGTGATCCAGGAAAGAGAAATGGCATACAGTTCAGCAGTGAATACAGAAACTGAAGAGGGGATTCTGCACACAACCATCACACCACAACAAACCATAGCAGAGCGCCTCCATTTCTCTTTATATAGATGGTTCAGAAGACGTTCAGCAAATAGCAGACAGTATTTCCAATCAGGAGTGTCTGCTTTTCTCAGGTGACTTAAAGATAGGTCACATTTGGGGACTGTAATAAGCCATGGTGGGATAGGCTGACCAGTAGATACAGCAATGTTATCCAAGGAGAGACCCAATTCATCCAACTGTGCCTGGATACCAAGGTCAAAAGAAGTAATGGCAGATCTTCTGTTCTGAAAAAGCGTAGCCCACCGAGGAAGAAAAACACAACCCCTTGTGGGATGCTTTGGTAAGGAATGAAGTTTTGAAACATATAGTAAAGACAGTTGCAAACGACAGAGGTGCAAAGAAGGTTCATGAAACTCTATGTATAAGCTCTGAACTGGGGAGGTGCAGAAAGCCACAGTGCAGAGCAAAGGTCCTTGATGATGAATGGGGTCCTGCATCTTTAAGGACGAGGTCCTGGCAGAGCCATAGACCAGTGATCCAATAAGATCGAATGAGAGAACAATGTATCTTTTAGCATAGAACATTGATCTGTTCCCCAAGTGGTGGAGGAGATGACACAGAGGATGTTCAGTGCTCTTGTACATTTGACCTGTAGCTGCTTGATGTGTGGTATAAAGGTCAGCTTATGGTCAAAGATAAGCCCCAAGAACTTTCTCTTAGGGAAAATGGGTAGCACAACTTTACCAACACGGAGTTCAGAATCGGGATGAATACCCTGTTGGAGGCAAAAGTGCAAACAAATGGTTTTAGAGAGAGAAGGTAAAGCCATTTGCTGTGGTCTATTTTAGTAAACAATTGAGGGCAGCCTGTAGTTCCCTCTCAATATACCTCATGTTTGACAACTGACATGAGATGTGAAAGTCGTCGACATAGAGCCCAATTGCAACAGTAAGAGGGAGTTGTTTAGTGATGGCATTAATCTTTATATTGAAAAGAGTGACACTAAAAACACAGCCATGAGGTACTCCAAGTTCCTATAAAAAAGAATGGGAAAGTGTCGAACCCACACAAACTTGGAATTGCCTGTCCATTAAAAATTTTTTATAAAAATGGGCAAATACCCACGTAACCCATATAAATGGAGGTCTCGCAAAATGCCATACCTCCATGTTGTATCATAAGCCTCCTCAATGTCAAAGAATAGTGATACAAAATGTTGTCGTTTTAGAAAGGCTTCTCTGATGGATGTTTCCAGTTGAATCAGGTGGTTCATGGCGGAGTGCAGTAGCAGAACCTACAATGAATGGGCAAGAGGAGGTTGTTTCATTTGAGGAATCAAATAAGACGAGCATTAACCATCCTCTCTATGGGGTTACAGACAGCTCGTCAAAGCAATTGGATGGTAGTTTGAAGGAATCTTGGGATCCTTCCCAGACTAGGAGAAAGGTTGGACAATAGCCTGGTGCCAGGCATCAGGAAAAACATTCTCCTGCCAGATCCAGTTAAAAACAATCAGAAGAATAGTAAAAGAAGAAGGAGATAGATGACACAGAATTTCATAGTGTACATTACTAGGTCTGACCAATGTATTGCCAGACTGATGAAAGGCCAGTTTGAGTTCCACCAGTGTAAGAGGACAATTATAGTCACAGAGACTATCAGCTCGAAAAGAAAGTAGTAATTGCTCTGCCCAAGTTTTGATGGCTGAAAAGATGGAGGATGAAGCAGAAGTGCTAGATACCTGGCAAAAGCTTTCACCTAGAGTATTGGAGATGCTCTGTGTATCAGCTAATTCTTGGCCATCAGAGTGCAAGATTGAGAGGGGCACAGAATTATATTGCCCACTGACCTTTTGAATCTTGTCCTACATGACTTTGGAATTGGTGGTAGAAGATATGTTTGTTGTGAACTTAATCCAAGAGTCCTTCTGGCTTTGACGTATTACCCACTAAGCATGTGCAGGCATGCTGGAAAATGATGTGGTGCGAGAGTGTAGGATACCTATAAAAGGTACCCCAGGCTCATTTTTGAGTCTTTCGTGCCATGTGACAGGCAGGATTCCACCACGGATGAGGATATCATGAAAAAATGTGTCCAGGTTTTAGGAATACACTGAGCAGCTGCCTGTATAACACAATCAGTTGCTGCTGCCACACAGTCATCTATTGATGGCTTACAGATGATGGCAGGATCAAGTTCTGCAAGAGCAGTGAAAGAGGGCTAGTTTGCTTGATCCAGCTTCCACAGGTCACACGGGTCAGGTGGCACTGACCATGGCCAGTCTCTCTCAAAAGTATAGGAAAATGATCACTGCCTCATGGATTATTGTCAGCTCTCTATGAAAAGTGTGAGAATAATGAAGTAAATAATCAATAGCAGTAAAGGACTGACTAGATGCATGAAAATAAGTAGAAGAACCAGTGTTGAAAAGAGAAAGGTTGTGATCAGAGAGCATATGCTCTACGGAGCAATCCCACCCATCAATATCAGCACTTCCCCAGAGAGGATGATGTCCATTAAAGTCCCCCAGGATTAAAAATGGAGACAGCAACTGTTCAATGAGAACATCAAAGTCTGATTGATCATAGGTCTCTCCAGACAATAGGTAGAGAGAACAAACAGTGATGGTATGACCCAAGGAAAGACAGATGGCTATGGCCTCCAAGGGTGTGTTGAGTTGCAAAGAAAGGGTGGGTACATGCTGATCAACCAACAGTGCCACCCCTCCATGCACTTGTTCATCACACAGCCTGTCATTTCTGTATAAAGAAAACTGCTAAAAGGTGACTGTATTGGCAGGTTTCAGAAATGTTTCCTGTAAGGAAAGACAAACAGGATAGTGGGAAGCAATCAGTGTTTTGATGACATCCAGATTAGAACGTAAACCTCAACAGTTCCATTGTATCAAGGTGGCCATTTTTATTTACATGTAGGCGAAATGGGTGGAGAACCCTTCTGTTTACAACCACGTCTTTTTTCCTTACTGTCCTTATTTGAGGGAGGTCTACTGACCTCCATGGATCCTACCCTGTGTTGATTGGGCAGGTCTTTGTTGTTGAAAGGAGATTCCAGTGACTGAGGACGTGAATGAATGATTGTTTTGCATCTTGGGGTGGGAGAAGAAAATGTGTCTGAGGAAATACCTGTACCTGGAACCAAAGGAAGTGGATCTTTGGGTTTGTTGGAATGTATGTAAGCGACAGAGAAGGGTGTTGAAGTTCATTCATGGAGGTTAAAAGACTGTTCATTTGTTATGAGAAAGATTCTTTTGGAGGCACAGAGATATCTGTCTGCACTTCCACTGTAGTAGTGGAATGAAGTGCAGCAGCATACATCCGAGATGAAGTGGTGGACAGCAACTTTTGAGTCTCAGGATAAGTAATGTTATGAATTGTTTTCAAACACTGGACCTCTTTTACTTCCAAACATTTAGGGCAAGAACGAAAGTAGGATGGGTGAGAGCCATTGCAACTGCCGTAATGAGAGTCAATTTCACACTCATAGGCATCATGGTCCTTGCAACTGAAATGAGCACATGTCAAGGAACCACAACATGATGTCTTTGAGTGACCGAAACGCTAACACTGGAAACATCTGAAAGGGTTTGGAATGTATGGTTGTACCTCACAATGAAGATAATCTGTCTTGATGGTGGCAGGTGGACATGGTGATGTAAATGTCAGAATGAGAACATTGGTCGGTATCACAATTCCATCTTTGTGGGTGGAGATACACCTCACTGCAAAAACTCCTTGGGTGGAGAAACCAGGGAGAATCTCTGAATCAGGAATGTTCTTCAAATTCCTTTCAACAATAACTCCTCATGATGAATTCAAAGTAGCATGAGGCATAACCTCAATAGTATATCCCCAATCGCCTTTGAATGCAAGAGTAATTCATTATGTTGAGATGTGGATGTTTCCACCAATATGTCACCAGAGTGAAGCATCTTTACTGACTTTGGAGAGCCAGTAAGTCCTTCTAGTCCCTTCTGAATAAAAAAGGGAGACATTCTGTCCTAACGGTTTGTTTGAAAGAGAATGTAGTATACAAAAATGAGGTACAGGTGTTACAGATGTTGAAGATTGCTGCTCAGAATCTTCAAGATGTGGTCATTTACCTCTGGACAGTTTCTCACTATTTTATTTAAGTTTTTATTTGGGGGATCTATAATAAAGAAAGAATTTTTCTGTGCCCACTGACCACACCAATCATGGAGCCCTGTGAGGGGATGCACTACAATGCCAAACAAGGACACTGTAGTAACGCCAGAGTTTGGTGAGCACTATACCCAAACACCGACATCAGATGCAATGTCCACAATACCCATTGAGAACATCCAACACTGATACTTGTTTGACCCTAGCCCAAGTGGACCAGCCAATTGGCCCCTGGGGGCCACCCCAAAGTTTCCTGTGTATAGGAATCCAAGGCCAAAGTGGTGTGATAGGGTTGGACCCCTCAACTACTAGGATTCTCTCCTCCCCTTCATGGGCAACTACGCATGGCAAACATGTGGGTGGATGTTTAAATCTCAGAGGAAGTAAACTGAAAGAATATAACTTTCCATAGGAAGCCACCTCATCACATACAGAAATCCACACGGAGGGGTATAACTGCCTGTTTTATTTAGAGATGTTTCAAAAACTCCTTTACTATCTGTTATAATTGACAACTCTTAAATCAAGAGTTATTTATATATAAAAACACTAACATCAAATATATCCTATTTAACAAACCACAAGAGTCTTAACTCACCAGCATTCTGTTCTTCTCTAGCAATGACAGTGGCAGTTTTTGCAGCTTCCTTGAACTGTCGAAGAGCCATGTAGAGTCTGAATAGGTACTTAAAGTCCTAAAATATTTTAATTTAACATCTCATCAAAAACTAATTTGTGTAATCTTTTTATTCAGTTGTGAATTATGTACAAAAATACATTCAAAACAACTTAACATAGCTTAGGACATTCACATGACAATCAGGACACCCAATTCAATATATACTTTTGTACTTATAAAGACTAGAGTACTAGTGTAGTCTTTTTATTCAGTTGTGAATTATGTACATAAATACATTCAAGACAATTTAACATAACTTAGAACATTCACATGACTATCAGGACATCCAATTCAATATATACTTTTGTACTTATAAAGACTAGAGTACTAGTGTAGTCTTTTTATTCAGTTGTGGATTATCTACATAAATACATTCAAGACAATTTAACATAACTTAGAACATTCACATGACGATCAGGACATCCAATTCAATATATACTTGATGTTAGATTAAAAACAAAATCCCAACAGCATCTCTTCAAGTTCATTCAGCTTAGGAACATTAGGTTAGTTTTATATACATACATTAAGTTGATAATTAAAGCCACATCATTAAAGTACACATAAAAATAAATAAATACTGTAAAGAAAAGTAATAATAAATAAATAATATGGAAACACTAGCTTGAAGTTTAAACTATTGTTGTTAATAAATAATATGGAAACACTAGCTTGTTGTTTAAACTATTGTTGTTAATAAATAATATGGAAACACTAGCTTGAAGTTTACACTATTGTTGTTAATAAATAATATGGAAACACTAGCTTGAAGTTTAAACTATTGTTGTTAATAAATAATATGGAAACACTAGCTTGAAGTTTAAACTATTGTTGTTAATAAATAATATGGAAACACTAGCTTGTTGTTTAAACTATTGTTGTTAATAAATAATATGGAAACACTAGCTTGTTGTTTAAACTATTGTTGTTAATAAATAGTATGGAAACAGTAGCTTGTTGTTTAAACTATTGTTGTTAATAAATAGTATGGAAACACTAGCTTGTTGTTTAAACTATTGTTGTTAATAAATAATATGGACACACTAGCTTGTTGTTTAAACTATTGTTGTTAATAAATAATATGGAAACACTAGCTTGTTGTTTAAACTATTGTTGTTAATAAATAATATGGAAACACTAGCTTGTTGTTTAAACTATTGTTGTTAATAAATAATATGGAAACACTAGCTTGTTGTTTAAACTATTGTTGTTAATAAATAATATGGAAACACTAGCTTGTTGTTTAAACTATTGTTGTTAATAAATAATATGGAAACACTAGCTTGTTGTTTAAACTATTGTTGTTAATAAATAATATGGAAACACTAGCTTGTTGTTTAAACTATTGTTGTTAATAAATAATATGGAAACACTAGCTTGTTGTTTAAACTATTGTTGTTAATAAATAATATGGAAACACTAGCTTGTTGTTTAAACTATTGTTGTTAATAAATAATATGGAAACACTAGCTTGTTGTTTAAACTATTGTTGTTAATAAATAATATGGAAACACTAGCTTGTTGTTTAAACTATTGTTGTTAATAAATAATATGGAAACAGTAGCTTGTTGTTTAAACTATTGTTGTTAATAAATAATATGGAAACACTAGCTTGTTGTTTAAACTATTGTTGTTAATAAATAATATGGAAACACTAGCTTGTTGTTTAAACTATTGTTGTTAATAAATAATATGGAAACACTAGCTTGTTGTTTAAACTATTGTTGTTAATAAATAATATGGAAACACTAGCTTGTTGTTTAAACTATTGTTGTAATAATAATATATATAACTAGCTTGTTGTTTAAACTATTGTTGTTAATAAATAATATGGAAACACTAGCTTGTTGTTTAAACTATTGTTGTTAATAAATAATATGGAAACACTAGCTTGTTGTTTAAACTATTGTTGTTAATAAATAATATGGAAACACTAGCTTGTTGTTTAAACTATTGTTGTTAATAAATAATATGGAAACACTAGCTTGTTGTTTAAACTATTGTTGTTAATAAATAATATGGAAACACTAGCTTGTTGTTTAAACTATTGTTGTTAATAAATAATATGGAAACACTAGCTTGTTGTTTAAACTATTGTTGTTAATAAATAATATGGAAACACTAGCTTGTTGTTTAAACTATTGTTGTTAATAAATAATATGGAAACACTAGCTTGTTGTTTAAACTATTGTTGTTAATAAATAATATGGAAACACTAGCTTGTTGTTTAAACTATTGTTGTTAATAAATAATATGGAAACACTAGCTTGTTGTTTAAACTATTGTTGCTAATAAATAATATGGAAACACTAGCTTGTTGTTTAAACTATTGTTGTTAATAAATAATATGGAAACACTAGCTTGTTGTTTAAACTATTGTTGTTAATAAATAATATGGAAACACTAGCTTGTTGTTTAAACTATTGTTGTTAATAAATAATATGGAAACACTAGCTTGTTGTTTAAACTATTGTTGTTAATAAATAATATGAAAACACTAGCTTGTTGTTTAAACTATTGTTGTTAATAAATAATATGGAAACACTAGCTTGATGTTTAAACTATTGTTGTTAATAAATAATATGGAAACACTAGCTTGTTGTTTAAACTATTGTTGTTAATAAATAATATGGAAACACTAGCTTGTTGTTTAAACTATTGTTGTTAATAAATAATATGGAAACACTAGCTTGTTGTTTAAACTATTGTTGTTAATAAATAATATGGAAACACTAGCTTGTTGTTTAAACTATTGTTGTTAATAAATAATATGGAAACACTAGCTTGTTGTTTAAACTATTGTTGTTAATAAATAATATGGAAACACTAGCTTGTTGTTTAAACTATTGTTGTTAATAAATAATATGGAAACACTAGCTTGTTGTTTAAACTATTGTTGTTAATAAATAATATGGAAACACTAGCTTGTTGTTTAAACTATTGTTGTTAATAAATAATATGGAAACACTAGCTTGTTTAAACTTGTTTAAACTATTGTTGTTGTTTAGATGCTGGTTTGAAATGCTGGTTTGGAACAATGTATTCATGTTCTTATTTCTTCTCTATTGTGTGTTTTGACCAAAGAAAACTTATTTCAGTGAAAATAAAAAAAATATTTTCTTACTTTTACTTAAGCATGAATTAAAGTATTATTTTTGTATTGGTTTTTATAAATTGTTAAGCCCTATTTTACAGCTTTTACTTCGAACAAGTTTTTATAAGATTTTTATATAAAAAAATTAAGTTTTATCTAAGTTGAAGTCACAAAAACTAGCTTCAAAGACAAGTTGTATTTTGTTTCCAGTTTGTAGTGCATGAATGCATATCATTTCTACACATATTAACAAGGTAAGACTATGTAATTAAAACAAACGTTACTTTAGGAACTCCGTCTGTCTCTCCCATAAGGTACTCAATAACCTGACGAGTCACTTGTTCATCATTTGCTGCTCCAACGGCTTGAATAGCTATCTGAATGGCCTGACTGCTGTCACTTCCACTCACTTTGAGAAGATGTTTCACAGCCTAATGAGTGAAAGTTGTTTTACATAACAAACAGGTTTGAGACTTTAGGTAATATCTACTGTTATATTTTCAACCAGTTTTCCTTTCTAATTTACCACAACAACACTCTTCAAACATCAAGTACCTCTAATTACCTCTATACAAACACACATTCACAAAAACAGATTTTTGAAAGAAAAACAAAATACAATCTTGAAACTAGCATATAAGCTTTAAATAAAAAATATCCTAGGACTTGAAATTGGAAGAAAAGAATTTCAAATAATAAGTCTAAAGACCATATTAAAAATTATTAAATAAAAAATCATCTCCTCACAAACAGGAAATTATGTGCAATTTTGAAAGAAGCTGAAAAAGAAAACATTAAGAAAAGTGTAGTGTTTGTTAAAAGTCTCTCACTCCTGAGTCAGTCCAAGGGACTGACTTTATAACCATTTTGTGGTTGTTATGGTTTTGATTCAGTAAGTATATCTTCATGAAATTTTACAGATTATTAATATATATTACATGAATTTTTACACACAAATATCAGATTTCTTTCGTGTTTGGAATGCTAACTATGCAATATGCAAAGTAATTTTTATTTTAAGATTAAAAATACTTTTATGCATTAGGAAATTGTCAAATTTCACATGAATAATCTTTATAATCTCCATTTCAGAAAAAGTTTATAATTTATCTGTTATTTTCCTTAGTGTAACTCTGTGAGGGTTGATTTGACTGACCTCATAACCACCATAAAAAATTAAGAAATATTTTATATAAATTATGATTTTCTCATATTAGAATTACCATAACTTAATTATAACATGAAAACACATGTTTACACTAAATAACTTAAATCTCATAACTTTATACATTTATGTGTTTATTATTTTTATTGTATTGATTTTTGAGCCACTGCTGACTATCATTACAATGACGTAACACACGTGCACTCACATCACTGTACTCAAGAATGTAAAACTGGTCTTTACTTAAAGTGACCTGTCTTGGCTGCATTTTAGTAATATTTTGTGAAATACGTTCACACTTCAGTTATAACACATTTTATTTGCATTTAGATTATAGATATTTATCAATAAGTTATTAAAATTATTTTTCTTAAAACATATAACAGTAAATAAAGAAGTAAAGCAAACAATTATATCTCTTTTTTAGTTACAATCTTTGTACTTGTTTGCTGCTTGTCAAAGGTTCCTAAGCCTATTCAAATTTTGCATGTGAAGAATGTAAAAAAAAATAATTTTTTTTAGGTTTTATATATACATTTGAAATAACCTAATAATCATAAATTACTATACTGATACCACAGAATTACACTATAATTTATCAGAGCCGTATGTGGATCTACAGAAATATATTTCTCAGCATAATGAATCTAGCATGTAAAGAAATAAGTTCCCATGTAAATACTTTACACAAGCTGAGAAACCCAATAAGGGTTATTCTGAGAATTTCCAAAATTGGAAGAGCCAGGAAGGTCCACCTTGGTTGATTCAATAAATATATTATCTCAGACAATAGAAAAGATGGGAAATTGTCCACAACAGCAATTTGAGTATCTAATTTGTAAGAAACTATAGATCTTGTATTTTGACATTACAAACATCTAATCTGAACCAAAATAACATTCAACAAACCTTGTGACACACAAAGAAATTTATGTTTAGGATTGTTTTTAATATTTACTTATAACTTAAGAAATTAAACAATATATACTATAAAGATGTTAATTACAATTTACAAGGTGATACAAAGCTTACTGACAAACATCCAGTACTTCAAGAACATTTGAAATGGGAGTTTACAAATTCAATGATATGGTCTTTGACCTGTGAATACAGGAAGAACCATCTGGTTAGACTACACATATCAGCTTCATTATATGATCAGTCCTAAAGTTAAATATTCACAGGCTTGGCAGTAAGTCTATAGGTTTACAATGTTAAAAATTAGGTTTTAATACCTGTAGTGGTTAGAGCACAATGAAATGTGTAAATACGCTTAACAACAACAAGACCAAAACTTAGAATTAAATGTACACAACTGAAAGAGTATAGAAACATTTATAACACAAATATGAGGTTGTGAAGACTAAAGACACATTTATAACATGAATATGAGGTCGTAAAGACTAAAGACACATTTATAACACAAATATGAGGTTGTGAAGACTAAAGACACATTTATAACATGAATATGAGGTTGTGAAGACTAAAGACACATTTATAACATGAATATGAGGTTGTGAAGACTAGAGACAAAAATTATAACACAAATATGAGGTTGTAAAGACTAAATAAATATTTATAACACAAATATGAGGTTGTAAAGACTACAGAAATATTTATAACACAAATATGAGGTTTTATAGACTACAGAAATATTTATAACACAAATATGAGGTTTTATAGACTACAGAAATATTTATAACACAAATATGAGGTTTTAAAGACTACAGAAATATTTATAACACAAATATGAGGTTGTAAAGACTACAGAAATATTTATAACACAAATATGAGGTTTTATAGACTACAGAAATATTTATAACACAAATATGAGGTTTTATAGACTACAGAAATATTTATAACACAAATATGAGGTTGTAAAGACTACAGAAATATTTATAACACAAATATGAGGTTTTATAGACTACAGAAATATTTATAACACAAATATGAGGTTTTATAGACTACAGAAATATTTATAACACAAATATGAGGTTTTATAGACTACAGAAATATTTATAACACAAATATGAGGTTTTATAGACTACAGAAATATTTATAACACAAATATGAGGTTTTATAGACTACAGAAATATTTATAACACAAATATGAGGTTTTATAGACTACAGAAATATTTATAACACAAATATGAGGTTTTATAGACTACAGAAATATTTATAACACAAATATGAGGTTTTATAGACTACAGAAATATTTATAACATGAATATGATGTTGTTAAGACTACAGAAATATTTATAACACAAATATGAGGTTGTAAAGACTACAGAAATATTTATAACACAAATATGAGGTTTTATAGACTACAGAAATATTTATAACACAAATATGAGGTTTTATAGACTACAGAAATATTTATAACACAAATATGAGGTTTTAAAGACTACAGAAATATTTATAACACAAATATGAGGTTGTAAAGACTACAGAAATATTTATAACACAAATATGAGGTTTTATAGACTACAGAAATATTTATAACGTGAATATGATGTTGTTAAGACAACAGAAATATTTATAACACAAATATGAGGTTTTAAAGACTACAGAAATATTTATAACACAAATATGAGGTTGTAAAGACTACAGAAATATTTATAACACAAATATGAGGTTTTATAGACTACAGAAATATTTACAATGTGAATATGATGTTGTTAAGACTACAGAAATATTTATAACACAAATATGAGGTTGTAAAGACTAAAGACACATTTATAACACAAATATGAAGTTGTGAAGACTAAAGACACATTTATAACACAAATATGAGGTTGTAAAGACTAAATAAATGTTTATAACACAAATATGAGGTTGTAAAGACTACAGACATATTTATAACACAAATATGAGGTTTTATAGACTACAGAAATATTTATAACACAAATATGAGGTTGTAAAGACTACAGAAATATTTATAACACAAATATGAGGTTTTATAGACTACAGAAATATTTATAACACAAATATGAGATTTTATAGACTACAGAAATATTTATAACATGAATATGATGTTGTTGAGACTACAGAAATATTTATAACACAAATATGAGGTTGTAAAGACTACAGAAATATTTATAACACAAATATGAGGTTTTATAGACTACAGAAATATTTATAACACAAATATGAGGTTTTATAGACTACAGAAATATTTATAACACAAATATGAGGTTTTAAAGACTACAGAAATATTTATAACACAAATATGAGGTTGTAAAGACTACAGAAATATTTATAACACAAATATGAGGTTTTATAGACTACAGAAATATTTATAACGTGAATATGATGTTGTTAAGACTACAGAAATATTTATAACACAAATATGAGGTTTTAAAGACTACAGAAATATTTATAACACAAATATGAGGTTGTAAAGACTACAGAAATATTTATAACACAAATATGAGGTTTTATAGACTACAGAAATATTTATAACATGAATATGATGTTGTTAAGACTACAGAAATATTTATAACACAAATATGAGGTTGTAAAGACTAAAGACACATTTATAACACAAATATGAAGTTGTGAAGACTAAAGACACATTTATAACACAAATATGAGGTTGTAAAGACTAAATAAATATTTATAACACAAATATGAGGTTGTAAAGACTACAGACATATTTATAACACAAATATGAGGTTTTAAAGACTACAGAAATATTTATAACACAAATATGAGGTTTTATAGACTACAGAAATATTTATAACACAAATATGAGGTTTTAAAGACTAGAGAAATATTTATAACACAAATATGAGGTTTTATAGACTACAGAAATATTTATAACACAAATTTGAGGTTTTATAGACTACAGAAATATTTATAACACAAATATGAGGTTTTAAAGACTACAGAAATATTTATAACACAAATATGAGGTTTTATAGACTACAGAAATATTTATAACACAAATATGAGGTTTTATAGACTACAGAAATATTTATAACACAAATATGAGGTTGTAAAGACTACAGAAATATTTATAACACAAATATGAGGTTGTAAAGACTACAGAAATATTTATAACGTAAATATGATGTTGTTAAGACTACAGAAATATTTATAACACAAATATGAGGTTTTAAAGACTACAGAAATATTTATAACACAAATATGAGGTTGTAAAGACTACAGAAATATTTATAACGTGAATATGATGTTGTTAAGACTACAGAAATATTTATAACACAAATATGAAGTTTTAAAGACTACAGAAATATTTATAACACAAATATGAGGTTGTAAAGACTACAGACATATTTATAACACAAATATGAGGTTTTATAGACTACAGACATATTTATAACACAAATATGAGGTTTTATAGACTACAGAAATATTTATAACACAAATATGAGGTTTTAAAGACTACAGAAATATTTATAACACAAATATGAGGTTGTAAAGACTACAGAAATATTTATAACACAAATATGAGGTTTTATAGACTACAGAAATATTTATAACGTGAATATGATGTTGTTAAGACTACAGAAATATTTATAACACAAATATGAGGTTTTAAAGACTACAGAAATATTTATAACACAAATATGAGGTTGTAAAGACTACAGAAATATTTATAACACAAATATGAGGTTTTATAGACTACAGAAATATTTATAACGTGAATATGATGTTGTTAAGACTACAGAAATATTTATAACACAAATATGAGGTTGTAAAGACTAAAGACACATTTATAACACAAATATGAAGTTGTGAAGACTAAAGACACATTTATAACACAAATATGAGGTTGTAAAGACTAAATAAATATTTATAACACAAATATGAGGTTGTAAAGACTACAGAAATATTTATAACACAAATATGAGGTTTTATAGACTACAGAAATATTTATAACACAAATATGAGGTTTTAAAGACTACAGAAATATTTATAACACAAATATGAGGTTTTATAGACTACAGAAATATTTATAACACAAATATGAGGTTTTATAGACTACAGAAATATTTATAACACAAATATGAGGTTTTAAAGACTACAGAAATATTTATAACACAAATATGAGGTTTTATAGACTACAGAAATATTTATAACACAAATATGAGGTTTTATAGACTACAGAAATATTTATAACACAAATATGAGGTTGTAAAGACTACAGAAATATTTATAACACAAATATGAGGTTGTAAAGACTACAGAAATATTTATAACACAAATATGAGGTTGTAAAGACTACAGAAATATTTATAACGTAAATATGATGTTGTTAAGACTACAGAAATATTTATAACACAAATATGAGGTTTTAAAGACTACAGAAATATTTATAACACAAATATGAGGTTGTAAAGACTACAGAAATATTTATAACGTGAATATGATGTTGTTAAGACTACAGAAATATTTATAACACAAATATGAAGTTTTAAAGACTACAGAAATATTTATAACACAAATATGAGGTTGTAAAGACTACAGACATATTTATAACACAAATATGAGGTTTTATAGACTACAGAAATATTTATAACACAAATATGAGGTTTTATAGACTACAGAAATATTTATAACACAAATATGAGGTTGTAAAGACTACAGAAATATTTATAACATAAATATGAGGTTTTAAAGACTACAGAAATATTTATAACACAAATATGAGGTTGTAAAGACTACAGAAATATTTATAACACAAATATGAGGTTGTAAAGACTACAGAAATATTTATAACACAAATATGAGGTTGTAAAGACTACAGAAATATTTATAACACAAATATGAGGTTTTAAAGACTACAGAAATATTTATAACACAAATATGAGGTTGTAAAGACTACAGAAATATTTATAACGTGAATATGATGTTGTTAAGACTACAGAAATATTTATAACACAAATATGAAGTTTTAAAGACTACAGAAATATTTATAACACAAATATGAGGTTGTAAAGACTACAGACATATTTATAACACAAATATGAGGTTTTATAGACTACAGACATATTTATAACACAAATATGAGGTTTTATAGACTACAGACATATTTATAACACAAATATGAGGTTTTATAGACTACAGAAATATTTATAACATGAATATGAGATTGTAAAGACTAAAGAAATATGTATAACACAAATATGATGTTGGAAGTGAATTTCTTTAGACAATTAAGACCTGCATTCTTTAGATAGTCATGAACATTGAAAACATGTTTATTTCCACACAAAATCTCACTTTTCTGTGTTGACCTGCCAAGTGTAAAAACTTTCCTGCCATCAGATGGTTTTTTTCATGATCGTAGTATGTAGCAATACTTTGGTAATCTTCTTGAGAGGCATCTTCTCCAACAACATCAACATAAATATCCATTTTACCAGTTGATTGGGCCAGCTGGAAGGCTTCTTCATGACATTTTGATAACACCAAAAACTGAATAGCTGAAGTCGTATCATTTAGACGTTGGAAGAATCTGACAATGTGGTAACATGAAATAACTTTATTTATAAATGATATAACATTCTTTGTAGAACCAAATTAACTTAAATAAATAACAATATATTGTTTAATAAAAGACATAAAATCCATGAAGAAATGGGAGAAAAATGGTGGTAACAAATCTATTTGAGCAGCTAAGACCAATTCATGAGCTATTTTTCTCGTCAAACACCATCAACGTAAAAGCACACATTAATCAGTGATGACGAGAAAACCCACTTGTAAAGAAAAATATGTATGTAGAAACGGCTGGTTTGGGTTGAGAAAATTGTTATGTAGAGGAGCAAACAACGTTTCGACCTTCTTCGATCATCGTCAGGTTCAAAAAGAAGGTTTAAACATTGTTCGTTCCTCTACATAAAAATTTTCTCAACCCAAACCAGCCATTTTTACATATATGAAAGCACACATTACTTGTGCTAATGTTTTCAAAACGAAACAGAAGGTACAAGTGGTCTACAGGAAACTACTCAATGTCTGAACGTACTGACTAACCCCTAGGGAATATGCCTACTGTCATTTAACAATATACTCACAATGACAGCCTCAAAGGGAAATTACTTTAAAATAAAAATTGAGTAACATTCATCTTCTGTACTAAAGTATCTTGAAATTAAACATTTTTATTATCATAAAAAGCAAGTTAGATTAAAAACAGTACATATCTTCTTTGATAGACCGTTTAGGCATTCATAATGAAACTTTGTAGAATGGATGACAACTTCCTGTTGTGGAGACACAAGTATAGAGGATGACGTTTTGAAAGTCTTCCGCCTTTCGTCTTCAAGGACTTTTCACTTGTGCAACAGGCAGTTGCTGTCCATTCTACAAAGTCTCATCAGTGCATATCTTCACCATGTGCTTCACATCTGTCAGTGAGGTAAAGGTTAGGATATGATTTCTGGGTAACTATATTTTAGCAAATCACAAAAAAAACATCTACTGTCTTCTGAAAAGATGTTGAAAACTAAAAGAATGGCAAGTTTTCAATAATATGTTTAAAAAAGTTTAGTTTTCAAAAAATGAACAAATATGATTTACATTCATGCTTACATATTGACCATGCCTATCTTACCTGTTAAACATGCCTATCTTACATACTGACCATGCCTATCTCACATGTTAAACATGCCTATCTTACATATTGATCATGTCTATCTTACCTGTTAAACATGCCTATCTTACATATTGACCATGTCTATCTTACCTGTTAAACATGCCTATCTTACCTATAGACCATGCCTAGCTTACATATTGACCATGCCTATCTTACCTAATGATCATGCCTATTTCACCTACTGACCAAGCCTATCTTACCTATTGACTATACCTATTTCACCTACTCGCCATGCTTATTGACCATGCATATTTCACCTACTCACCATGCCTATCTAACTAGTGACGACACTTACCTAGCAACCATCTTTGCTCCTTCTACTGATTTTGTGTCTTTTACAAGTCTTACAGCTTCCTCTGGTTTGTTCAAGTGCTCAAGTTGTATTCTAAAAACATTAAAAAATCTTATACAAATCAATGAAATATTAATACTTATCTTAATAATTTATACAATATTTTCATTCTAAATTATCCAAAAATAATGCATTATTCAACAAATCTTATACAAATCAATGAAATATTAATACTTATCTTAATAATTTACACAAAATTTTCATTCTAAATTATCCAAAAATAACGCATTATTCAACAAATCTTATACAAATCAATGAAATATTAATACTTATCTTAATAATTTATACAAAATTTTCATTCTAAATTATCCAAAAATAACGCATTATTCAACAAATCTTATACAAATCAATGAAATATTAATACTTATCTTAATAATTTACACAAAATTTTCATTCTAAATTATCCAAAAATAACACATTATTCAACAAATAAAACATGATCTAATGTAAATTGCACACAGATAAAACTCATCTCTCTCCAAATGTTTTGAATATATTTTATACATGTAATGTTCACATGTATTCATTCACAATCTGTCCACCATGGGGAATTTAACCTCAGATTTTAGAATTTTAAGAAAGGTGAACTTAATACTGACCAACTGGAAAACAAAATATGAATGCTTCATTCATCTTAATACTGACCAACTGAAAACAAGAAAACAAGATATGAATGCTTCATTCATCTTAATACTGACCAACTGTAAAACTGTGACATTAGTTATATACTTCCTTCAACTTAATACTGACCAACTGTAAAACTGTGACATTAGTTATATACTTCCTTCAACTTAATACTGACCAACTATAAAACTATGACATTAGAGTTGTATACTTCCTTCAACTTAATACTGACCAACTATAAAACTATGACATTAGAGGAATATGCTTCCTTCAACTTAATATTGACCAACTGTAAAACTATGACATTAGTTATATATCCTTCAACTTAATACTGACCAACTGTAAAGCTATGACATTAGTTATATATCCTTCAACTTAATACTGACCAACTCTGAAACTATGACATTAGTTATATATCCTTCAACTTAATACTGACCAACTGTGAAACTATGACATTAGTTATATATCCTTCAACTTAATACTGACCAAATGTGAAACTATGACATAAGAGATATATATTTCTTTCAACCTTTACTGGACACACGTGTAAATGTTGAGAAGCATATTCTACAAGTTTTTACCTTATGACATTTTCATAATCTCTAGCATCTTCATATGCTTTTGCTGCCTCATGATAAGAGCCATCAGCTTCCTTTGCCTTTGCGTACTGAGCATGGATCTTTGGGGAAACTACATTTGGCAGTAATTCTCCAACTTTGTTCCTGAAATATTCCAGTTATTTACACATGGAACTTTGTTAAACTAGTGTGGTTTATGAAACAGAAAGCTACACCAACTCACAGGTTTCAAGTTTTTATGAAGTGATTGTTAAACAAATACTTCCATCAATGAAAAATTAATTTATATTTGGAGAATGTAACCACATAATTGGTGTAACAAAATTGCTTATGTGCAGCAATTACATCAGTTGAATTTCATGTAAACTAATATCCAAGTCCAAATTACAATTAAATCAATTAATCAACATTAGAAGTCCAGATTATTACTGTTTTTTGTTATTTTAGCAATGGAGTAAACTGATTGTTACAAAATATTCAGTTAATTCCATAAGATCACAGATGTATCAAAGTGCAGATGTCACTACTGTTTTACAAAGTTACACTAAATATTCAGTTAACTCCACAGATCACAGATGTATCAAAGTGCAGATGTCACTATTGTTTTACAAAGTTACACTAAATATTCAGTTAATTCCATAAGATCACAGATGTATCAAAGTGCAGATGTCACTACTGTTTTACAAAGTTACACTAAATATTCAGTTAACTCCATAAGATCACAGATGTATCAAAGTGCAGATGTCACTACTGTTTTACAAAGTTACACTAAATATTCAGTTAACTCCATAAGATCACAGATGTGTCAAAGTGCAGATGTCACTACTGTTTTACAAAGTTACACTAAATATTCAGTTAACTCCATAAGATCACAGATGTGTCAAAGTGCAGATGTCACTACTGTTTTACAAAGTTACACTAAATATTCAGTTAACTCCATAAGATCACAGATGTATCAAAGTGCAGATGTCACTACTGTTTTACAAAGTTACACTAAATATTCAGTTAACTCCATAAGATCACAGATGTATCAAAGTGCAGATGTCACTACTGTTTTACAAAGTTACACTAAATATTCAGTTAACTTCACAGATCACAGATGTATCAAAGTGCAGATGTTACTGCTGTTTTACAAAGTTACACTAAATATTCAGTTAGCTCCATAAGATCACAGATATATCAAAGTGCAGATGTCACTACTGTTTTACAAAGTTACACTAAATATTCAGTTAACTCCATAAGATCACAGATGTATCAAAGTGCAGATGTCATTACTGTTTTACAAAGTTACACTAAATATTCAGTTAACTCCACAGATCACAGATGTATCAAAGTGCAGATGTCACTACTGTTTTACAAAGTTACACTAAATATTCAGTTAACTCCACAGATCACAGATGATCTTAAAACTTCACTTAAAACCTCGTAGCTAACACACAAATGAAGATATCTGCAATCGGGAAATGACGTTGTAATCAGCTGATCTGTGTGAACCTAGCGACACCAAGCAGATTCCCCTAAAACCAACTGGAGCCATGCAATTCAAACAGTCTGCGTATGTCACAATATCCAAAGTAGATACTGACAGTCTAGTCAAATAAACAGTGTACATCTTGTAGCAACACTCAGAGCCATCTAGGGGCCAGCCACGTGACACAATCAGTTAGATAGGTAAGTACACAAAAAGTTACTGTTTTAGATATTTTTAAATTGCTATACCAGGAATGTTAGCAACCTATTTACTATATTATTAGCATATATCCTGATTAATACTTTGAATGGTAGATCTTTCACTTAGGAATTCAACAGGATGGTTTTCCAGCATGTGAATTATTTGGAAACCTCGACAATTCCTAACATCATATTTTACTTAAAAATCATTTTAAAATTTCTAAATTCAGTACTGTGACTTTTAGTGTACAAATACAAAAGCTTGAAAAGCAAGACTTCATATACTAACACTAAATTTCTTGTTTTATATGCATAATTATTTACTTATTCCCATAAAAGTAACTAAATTATAAAAATCAGAAAATTATTAGGTTAGATACAACTCATTCAGCATGATTGTTAAGGGTCAATATCAGGAACGTGGGCGAGTAACGTTAGATACAACTCATTCAGCATGAGTGTTAAGGGTGAATATCGGGAACGTGGGCGAGTAACGTTACATACAAGTCATTCAGCATGAGTGTTAAGGGTAAATATCAGGAACGTGGGCGAGTAACTTGATCCTCTGTTTACATTAAGTGCCAGTGTAATACATTTCTGTGTATTCTGAGAGTGTCCAAGCACAACTATAAAGAAATAAAACTTCTGTTAACTGTAAACCAATACAGTGTGTAATTGTCTCTTGTAATGTGTGGTCATTGTAGAAAGAAAAAAAAAAAGACAGTTGAAAATTAATTATTTTTAAATTTTTTATGTAATGGTTATAATGAGAGTTGTCAAACTGACTGAGGTGAATCTAGTTGGTGTTAAAGTAGAGCAAGTAACTGATAAATCATAGTTTTATTGAAAGAAAGCTTCTGCAGAAATTTATTTTGTAAAGGAAATATAAAAACTGTGAGATGGAGAGAAGTGTTTTTAGTCTTAGCATGAGTATTGGACTGACTCAGTCAAGACATTGTAAATGCATAGACAAATCTTTAGTAAAAATACTTAATTTTAAAATGTAACTGCTTTTGCACAAAAAATTATAATTTATATTAAAAACTTGCAAAATTCCTGAAGATACACATCAAAATGATAAAAGTTGTAGTTTTATGGTTACAAGACTTAATAATACCAAACACAGACCATATCTGATGTTAGAAGCTTAAACAGATTGTCACAAAAATAATCAAATTCATATTTTTCAGTTGTTTCTATTTTTTATTATTTCAATTATCTAAATAATTAAAATAGTATTATTATATTATATTTGTTGTTAAGCCTAAATCTACATAATATACTCTCTTTATTCTGCCCAGTTTTAGCCCAAGTTGTATTTTACTTCAAGTTTATTTTGTTTTCTTGAGGAAACTGTCTAGCAGCATCTGCCACCATTTTATTTTCATATTTCACTGTTGATTATAGTGAAGACAAGTGTTTCTGCCTGAGACCAGAGTTTTTGTACTCTGGTGATTAAGATTGGTAATGTCAAACTCTGGCAGTACAAAAAGAAATATACTGTATACAGTAGGTCAGTACACATTATACTGACATATAGAAATATACTGTATACAGTAGGTCAGTATACATTATACTGACATATAGAAATATACTGTATACAGTAGGTCAGTACACATTATACTGACATATAGAAATATACTGTATACAGTAGGTCAGTATACATTATACTGACATATAGAAATATACTGTATACAGTAGGTCAGTACACATTATACTGACATATAGAAATATATTGTATACAGTAGGTCAGTACACATTATACTGACATATAGAAATATACTGTATACAGTAGGTCAGTACACATTATACTGACATATAGAAATATACTGTATACAGTAAGTCAGTACACATTATACTGACATATAGAAATATACTGTATACAGTAGGTCAGTATACATTATACTGACACATAGAAATATACTGTATACAGTAGGTCAGTACACATTATACTGACATATAGAAATATACTGTATACAGTAGGTCAGTACACATTATACTGACATATAGAAATATACTGTATACAGTAGGTCAGTACACATTATACTGACATATAGAAATATACTGTATACAATAGGTCAGTACACATTATACTGACATATAGAAATATACTGTATACAGTAGGTCAGTACACATTATACTGACATATAGAAATATACTGTATACAGTAAGTCAGTATACATTATACTGACATATACAAATATACCGTATACAGTAGGTCAGTATACATTATACTGACATATAGAAATATACTGTATACAGTCAGTACACATTATACTGACATATAGAAATATACTGTATACAGTAGGTCAGTACACATTATACTGACATATAGAAATATACTGTATACAGTAGGTCAGTACACATTATACTGACATATAGAAATATACTGTATACAGTAGGTCAGTACACATTATACTGACATATAGAAATATACTGTATACAGTAGGTCAGTATACATTATACTGACATATAGAAATATACTGTATACAGTAGGTCAGTATACATTATACTGACATATAGAAATATACTGTATACAGTAGGTCAGTATACATTATACTGACATATAGAAATATACTGTATACAGTAGGTCAGTATACATTATACTGACATATAGAAATATACTGTATACAGTAGGTCAGTACACATTATACTGACATATAGAAATATACTGTATACAGTAGGTCAGTATACATTATACTAATATATAGAAATATACTGTATACAGTAGGTCAGTACAGATTATACTGACATATAGAAATATACTGTATACAGTAGGTCAGTATACATTATAGAGACATATAGAAATATACTGTATACAGTAGGTCAGTATGCATTATACTGACATACAGAAATATACTGTATATTTAATATACACAAATAAGATGTCTAAAGGTATGAAACATATCTCATTAAATAGGTTCAACTTAAGTCACTCTTACTTCATCTTACCATGTTTCTTATAACATTTAATTTACAATCTACATCAACCAAGTGAAACTTTTAACATTTCTTGAATCTTATAATGAACTATTAGCACTATGGTAAATAACAAATGATTTAACATGAATTTTCATCACTTTAACTTTTACACAACATAATGCAGTAGAACTACTGCTAAAACTTTGTATCAACACAGGAAGGTAAATGGTAAACTTACCAGTTTTTAAGCCTGATGTACAACGATGCAGCCTTATCGTAGTAATTACCTATTTCATACAACATGGCTGCTTCAGCATATTGCTGTATTTAAAAAAGATGTTAAGTGACAAGAAAAGATGTTAAGTGACAAGAAATTTCCAGATTTTAACACACATATATAGTGAGGACTAAAAGAAACAATAAGAAATTTCTAGATGTTTAACACACATATATAGTGAGGACTAAAAAAAACAATAAGAAAATTCCAGATGTTTAACATACATATATAGTGAGGACTAAAAGAAACAATAAGAAATTTCCAGATGTTTAACACACATATATAGTGAGGACTAAAAGAAACAATAAGAAATTTCTAGATGTTTAACACACATATATAGTGAGGACTAAAAGAAACAATAAGAAAATTCCAGATGTTTAACATACATATATAGTGAGGACTAAAAGAAACAATAAGAAATTTCCAGATGTTTAACACACATATATAGTGAGGACTAAAAGAAACAATACAACATCGAATGGATTACTTTACAAATTACACCATGAATGTTACATCAAATATACGTCTGGTGTCAATTGTTCCTGTTGATAAAATGAAAAATTACTGAATGATTCAGTTTATACTTTTTATTATTATTAAATATATTTCTATACCAAACAAATTACATCAAATTTTCCTTTGTAAAGTTTAGTACATGTCTTCAAAATTACATTTAATTTAACAAAACATGCTAACTTGTTAGTTGACAAATAATTATATTATGTAATCACGTCTTGGGAACTAAAATACAAGTTACTTTTAACTTACTAAAATATTTACTGCTTTATTTTAGATTTATATGTAGTGGTAAATATTATTTACAAAGGTAAATGCAGAAATAATATGTTAAAACCAGAAATTTGATCCATACAGTGACTAACTCATTACAAGACTGGTTTCTGAAATTATCTAAACTACGAACCTTCATCGACTCAAGAATTTCAGCACATTCTTTCTTCAGTGTCCTGCTTTCTGACTTTTGAGCTATCTGAACACCCCTTAACAATAAACAGAAAGGAATCAATAAATAATAATATAAATTACATTCTTGACACATCTTTTGCTTGTTAACTGTGTACATAGAGAGACATCTTTGTTGTATAATCAACCATCAGAACAAATCCATAACCAAATGCATTTTGGAATTTAATTTTTGATGGAAATCACTGAGGCATGAACATAACAAGATACAAATGAGTTGAAACAATAATAACAAAATAGTGTTATGTTATACAAGTTGAAACAATAATAACAAAATAATGTTATGTTATACAAGTTGAAACAATAATAACGAAATAGTGTTATGTTATACAAGTTGAAACAACAATAACAAAATAGTGTTATGTTATACAAGTTGAAACAACAATAACAAAATAGTGTTATGTTATACAAGTTGAAACAATAATAATAAAATAGTGTTATGTTATACAAGTTGAAACAATAATAACAAATAGTGTTATGTTATACAAGTTGAAACAACAATAACAAAATAGTGTTATGTTATACAAGTTGAAACAACAATAACAAAATAGTGTTATGTTATACAAGTTGAAACAATAATAACAAAATAGTATTATGTTGTACAAGTTGAAACAATAATAACAAAATAGTGTTATGTTATACAAGTTGAAACAACAATAACAAAATAGTGTTATGTTATACAAGTTGAAACAACAATAACAAAATAGTATTATGTTGTACAAGTTGAAACAATCATAACAAAATAGTGTTATGTTTTTCAAGTTGAAACAACAATAACAAAATAGTGTTATGTTATACAAGTTGAAACAACAATAACAAAATAGTATTATGTTGTACAAGTTGAAACAATCATAACAAAATAGTGTTATGTTTTTCAAGTTGAAACAACAATAACAAAATAGTGTTATGTTATACAAGTTGAAACAATAATAACAAAATAGTGTTATGTTGAACAAGTTGAAACAATAATAACAAAATAGTGTTATGTTATACAAGTTGAAACAACAATAACAAAATAGTATTATGTTATACAAGTTGAAATAATAATAACAAAATAGTGTTATGTTATACAAGTTGAAACAACAATAACAAAATAGTGTTATGTTATACAAGTTGAAACAATAATAACAAAATAGTGTTATGGTGTACAAGTTGAAACAATAATAACAAAATAGTGTTATGTTTTTCAAGTTGAAACAACAATAACAAAATAGTGTTATGTTGTACAAGTTGAAAGAACAATAACAAAATAGTGTTATGTTATACAAGTTGAAACAACAATAACAAAATAGTGTTATGTTATACAAGTTGAAACAATAATAACAAAATAGTGTTCACACCATCTGAAATTAATTACTTCCAAAATAGAAGTTTATATAAATGTTAAATAGAATTCTTATACTACAAAAATCTAATAATATATTTAATAAGAAATGTTATTTATAAGTCCAACCAAACTGAAAAACATGTTTACAGAGGAAGGCAACATGATTATATTAGTTTTTTCTCAAGACACACTGTACAGAACAATGTGGAATTCATGAAGAAATTTGACACAGTTTTGTAAGATATTAAATGTTTGTAATCATGACCTTATTGAAATTTGACATGGTTTTACTAACCTTCTGAGGTCACTGCACCTAAGGGACATCCTGGCTATACCAGCATTACAAGTTTCATCATGGTCATGAAACTAGAAGAAAACATTAATGCACAAAATGTTTAATTTCTTTAGTCCTACTAAAAATGTATTTCATATTAACTGTGGTTATCTTGTTGTTGTTTTTAATTAAGCACAAAGCTACACATTGGGCTATCTGTGCTGTGCCCACCACTGGTATCCAAACCTAGTTTTCAGCATTGTAAGTCAGTGGACATGCCGCTGAGTCACTGGGGGGCAGCTGTGGTTATTTACCTTAACACTTACTAATTTTTGTATTTTAAAATAGTTTGAGATTTTTTTTTCATTACATCAAGGTACTGATAAAAATGTTATCTAAGTTGTTTTCTCCTACATGACTGTTATGAATTAAAGATATAACAACAGATACGTAAACAATGATTTAAAAGCATAAGGAAAAGTTTTATGAATGGTGGGACAATCTTCAGTCAAATTCTTTAGTATATTTCTATATCATTATAATTTTCTTCCAACAAGTATTTTAACAGTAGTTCTACTTTGTCATACCTAAAATATTATAAATTCTAATTAATCTTAAGTTATTTCAAGGAGTACACATTTACACACACACTGAAAATTGGATTAATCTTAGGAATCATCAAACATTAACATTTATACAACGTCTAAGGTCAATGTATCAAATGAAAATTAAATTACACATACTTATCAAGTTATGGTTTTGATAATGTCCATGGTATAGCCATAATATCTATATTTATTATTAACTATTTACTGTATGAATTTTAACTTTAGTTCTCAATCTTATTTGACATTCACTTACATTCAGTCACTGTCACTAATTCTGAACTACTGACTAGAGTGTGAAGGTAACTAGTTGACAGCACCTCCTGCCAAGGTTTTTTGTTGTTGTTAACTACTGGTTAGAGTAAGAAGGTAACCATCTGACAGCACCTGCTGCCAAAGTTTTTTTTTTTTGTTAACTACTGGTTAGAGTGGGAAGGTAACTAGCTGACAGCACCTGCTGCCAAAGTTTTTTTTTGTTAACTACTGGTTAGAGTGGGAAGGTAACTAGCTGATAGCACCTGCTGCCAAAGTTTTTTTTTTTGTTAACTACTGGTTAGAGTGGGAAGGTAATTAGCTGACAGCACCTGCTGCCAAAGTTTTTTTTTGTTAACTACTGGTTAGAGTGGGAAGGTAACTAGCTGATAGCACCTGCTGCCAAAGTTTTTTTTTGTTAACTACTGGGTAGCTGACAGCACCTGCTGCCAAAGTTTTTTTTGTTAACTACTGGTTAGAGTGGGAAGGTAACTAGCTGATAGCACCTGCTGCCAAAGTTTTTTTTTTTGTTAACTACTGGTTAGGTAATTAGCTGACAGCACCTGGAAGTTTTTTTTTTGTTAACTACTGGTTAGAGTGGGAAGGTAATTAGCTGACAGCACCTGCTGCCAAAGTTTTTTTTTTTGTTAACTACTGGTTAGAGTGGGAAGGTAACTAGTTGACAGAACCTATTACTAAAGGTTTTTTTGTCATTACTGTTTATAGGGAAAGCAGTTGGTTAGCAACACCTTCAGTTAAATTTCTTTTTTAATTCTAGGTCCAGGGTTTGAGAAACACTGTACTAATTGATAAATGGAGTCATTAGTTAGCAAGCATCACCAAGTGCTCAGATATATCTTAATACACAAAATATAATTCAATCCAACTGTTGGTCCACATTATATATAACACCTACTTTGTTTTCTTACAGTTATCAGATTATTAAGTACATCCACGTTGGTTTTGTTTGAATTCAAGATATTTATTGTTTAAATAATTACAAAACATATTCAGTAAAAACATTTAAAACATCTACTAAAAATATCACCACTCACGTTTACATCAGATTACTGTACGTACACCCATGTGACTGAGACATTTTACTAAAAAAAACAATTAGATCATACAGAATCTTACCTGTTCATCATTTGTCAGACCCTTTTCAAAATGGTTCAGTGCATTTGAATAGTCTCCTCTAAAGAGATAAGAAAAACATGTATGAAAAAGAAGGGATTAGAACTCACTGGCATCATTATGAACATATAATACTGTGAATATAATGAAAAGATAACAAACATCTGCATCAATCTGACCACAAATGTTGAAGTTCATACTGTTGGCATGTGACTGAAATAGGATTCTTCAACAAGTAAATCCAAACTCCACCAATCAGTAAGTGCCATAAAACCTGACCAGGACCATCCTTTAAAAAATAAACCTGACCAGGACCATCCTTTAAAAAATAAACCTGACCAGGACCATTCTTTACAAAATAAACCTGACCAGGACCATCCAATCATGAGAGATACTTTAACTTTTTAATGAAATATCTTCAAATATTTATTGAAAGATAATACAGAAGACGTAATAACTCTCAATATTTATTTCCCTCACAGATACGCTTTCTTCAAAAAGTATTCAAGACATGCTTTGACTGCTTACAAGTCATGTCTTTAGTAAATATCCACAACCAGCCACAGAATATAAAATCACATTCTATGGCATTCATCTTTCGGAACAATTACAAAATCTGAGTTTCAGTTTACCATTAATTTTCAGTAGAATAAACGCCAGTGATTTCATACAGTTAAATCTGTCTGAGATCGGAGTCTGTTATCAATAAGTTAATAATATTTACCATATGAACTATATTAACTTTTTACATTTCATATTGTTACTTTAACTTGGTGGTTTCTCATACAGACAACTGTTTTGAACATATTGATTCAACTGTTTATACATGGTTGATGGAATTATTAAAACAGTGTGTGGAAAGCATCTGGGGGAACCCATGGCCCTCAGGCACAACACCACTGTCTAACATTACAGTTTATATATTTCTGTAAGAGTTAATCTAGACACTTTTGAAACTTTAAAGAAATTATATAAACCTTTCTGGGCCTTTTATGAGGTTACATAATGTTAAGTTGTAGAAGATTTCTTCTCATCAAACAACCAAAAAGATGTAATCTCAGATTCAGAATTTGTTTGATATACATTTTATGAAAGTAATATAATCAAACTGCTAATCCTTATCTACATTTAATATCACAAAGTGTAATTGTTATTTGTGATCAAGAAATGTTTAAATATAGGATCTGTGCAAATGGAAACATGTGGTGTTTGTACATGTGGTACTTATTTATAACACAAAGTTTGACAACAGTGACCATTTTAGGTTAACAGTATTAAAATATGTGGTTTTTGTACATGTTGGTACTTATTTATAACACACAGTTTGACAACAGTGAACATTTGAGGTTAATGGTATTAAAATATGTGGTCTCTGTACATGTTGGTACTTAGTTATAACACACAGTTTGACAACAGTGAACATTTGAGGTTAATGGTATTAAAATACATGGTCTCTGTACATGTTGGTACTTATTTATAACACAAAGTTTGACAACAGTGACCATTTTAGGTTAACAGTATTAAAATATGTGGTTTTTGTACATGTTGGTACTTATTTATAACACACAGTTTGACAACAGTGAACATTTGAGGTTAATGGTATTAAAATATGTGGTCTCTGTACATGTTGGTACTTAGTTATAACACACAGTTTGACAACATTTAACCATTAAAGTAAATGGTATTAAAATAGGTGGTCTTTGTAAATGTTGGTACTTATTTATAACACACAGTTTGACAACAGTGAACCTTTGAGGTTAATGGTATTAAAAAAGGTGTATAATAATATGTTAACCTCACTCTAACTGGAGCCAATACCAGGACCCTTCATGCCAAAGATGATATGATAAATACAGTAGTGGTTGAGACACTATTTATAGTAATAAACCAACTGAAAACAACCACTTCAGTTAAACTAGTTAGTGAACAGCACTTTTCATCTATATAACAACACATGACATTATGGTAAGGATTTTCTGACACAGTATTATTTTTAAAAATTAACTTATTAATTACTTCAAACAACAGTGTAGCCACGGAGCTACTCTATATGCAGATATATCAAGTACTGGTTTTTATTTTATTATAATAATTTGTGTAGCTTATTTGTTTTATCTTTAGCTCTCTTGCTAAAAGATCTGAGTGACCCAAAAGTAACCAGTACTTTATAACTTTCAAAATGTTATCTTCACAGAATTTTGCAAGCTTTGAGTAAACAATACAAGTCTTATTAAACAAATAAATTCATTTCTTAAGTATTTTTATTAAAGATCTGTTTGTGAGAATATGGAGTTCAAGTGTGAATTACTCCAAGTGCAAAGTGACTTTTACAATGATAAGAAAATAACTTTTTCAGTTGAAAATTTTATAATCTCACTTATGTGATCTCTAACCTCTAATACCAATTAAGTAAATATGAAACATTGCTTTTTTTTTCAGTTAAAACTCTATAGTTTATCTGCTGTTTTCTCTACCCTAACTCTACAGATATTTCATTGATTTGAACATGCTCACATAAAAATATAAAGTACTCTTTTTCTTCTTTATAATGACTGTAACTTTCAACACAAAACTACATCTGTTTATACTTAATGTTATTACTCCTTTGAACTGTACATAGCTAATAATCCCACCACACAAGTTAAAAATCACTACCTAACTCAAGTTACTATGTTGAATGATGTAACACAACAGCTGCTTGTGAGCATATCTTGTAAAGAATTACTATTATTTTTTTACACTCTTATCTAACTTAAAAAGTTTCCAATTTTCACACTGTAGTTACTATTAAAGAAAAAATTCACATGAAAAACAAGAAATTACTTACCTGGGTCGTCTTGTGTTTTTGTTGTTGTCTGTCAATGAAATTTAAGCCTATGTTTATATTTATGGTACAAGTATAATAAATAATTCTTATTTATTTTATTTGCAACCAACAACACAGAATAATAACAAACACAAAGCAATGTCCTGTAACTATCATAATTTAAACACTGTCCTGTAACTATCATAATTCAAACAATGCCCTGTCACTATCATAATTCAAACACTGTCCTGTAACTATCATAATTCAAACACTGTCCTGTAACTATCATTATTCAAACAATGTCCTGTAACTATCATAATTCAAACAATGTCCTGTCACTCTCATAATTCAAACAATGTCCTGTAACTATCATAATTCAAACAATGCCCTGTCACTATCATAATTCAAACAATGCCCTGTCACTATCATAATTCAAACAATGTCCTGTCACTATCATAATTCAAACAATGTCCTGTCGCTATCATAATTCAAACAATGTCCTGTCGCTATCATAATTCAAACAATGTCCTGTCGCTATCATAATTCAAACAATGCCCTGTCAGTATCATAATTCAAACAATGCCCTGTCACTATCATAATTCAAACAATGCCCTGTCACTATCATAATTCAAACAATGTCCTGTCACTATCATAATTCAAACAATGCCCTGTCGCTATCATAATTCAAACAATGTCCTGTCACTATCATAATTCAAACAATGTCCTGTCACTATCATAATTCAAACAATGCCCTGTCACTATCATAATTCAAACAATGCCCTGTCACTATCATAATTCAAACAATGTCCTGTAACTATCATAATTCAAACAATGTCCTGTAACTATCATAATTCAAACAATGTCCTGTCACTCTCATAATTCAAACAATGTCCTGTAACTATCATAATTCAAACAATGCCCTGTAACTATCATAATTCAAACAATGCCCTGTCACTATCATAATTCAAACAATGTCCTGTCACTATCATAATTCAAACAATGTCCTGTCGCTATCATAATTCAAACAATGCCCTGTCAGTATCATAATTCAAACAATGCCCTGTCACTATCATAATTCAAACAATGCCCTGTCACTATCATAATTCAAACAATGCCCTGTCACTATCATAATTCAAACAATGCCCTGTCACTATCATAATTCAAACAATGTCCTGTCACTATCATAATTCAAACAATGCCCTGTCCCTATCATAATTCAAACAATGCCCTGTCCCTATCATAATTCAAACAATGTCCTGTCACTATCATAATTCAAACAATGTCCTGTCACTATCATAATTCAAACAATGCCCTGTCACTATCATAATTCAAACAATGTCCTGTAACTATCATAATTCAAACAATGTCCTGTAACTATCATAATTCAAACAATGTCCTGTAACTACCATAATTCAAACAATGTCCTGTAACTATCATAATTCAAACAATGTCCTGTAACTATCATAATTCAAACAATGTCCTGTAACTACCATAATTCAAACAATGTCCTGTAACTATCATAATTCAAACAATGTCCTGTAACTACCATAATTCAAACAATGTCCTGTAACTATCATAATTCAAACAATGTCCTGTAACTACCATAATTCAAACAATGTCCTGTAACTATCATAATTCAAACAATGTCCTGTAACTACCATAATTCAAACAATGTCCTGTAACTATCATAATTCATCTTGCTTTCTAACTACTGCATAAAAGCCTTTAAAAAACTGCATAAAAGCCTTTAAAAATGTAGCCCAGTTTGTTAATCTAAACACAACAAGATTGAAGTCAAAACAGTCAATACTCTGTATAGAAAACAAAACAATATATAATTTTATAGAACAAAACTCTGGCTTGTTATTCACTTACCCATAGCAAGAGGGTTAACATGAAAGAACAATATTAACATAAATAAACAAAAAACAAACATTAAGTTTGTTCAAAATGATTAAACCACAGGTTTTCTGAAAGGTATGAAAGACCTACTGACACAAACTAGTAAGATAATTTAGAAGGCATATTAAGTAAAAAGTTGAACAAAGCTAAATTCATTATGTGTTATGTTGACAAATTCTCTGAATATCACAAACTATATTTTCAATTTTACCTTCAGTGAAAAGAAATTTACAATATCACAATTACATAGTTCGTTCACTGCATGATAAATAACATATTATTCACACCCCTAACTTAATTTAGGCTAGTGAAAAACCCAATGAATATCGGTTGCTTCTCGGATTTTTCTCAAGAGAAACAAATCCCTCACTGAATTCCAGAAAGTGAAACATCCATGTAACACAGACATATCTACTTTGTGTGTCATAACGATATAACACAATCAAGTAAGTTTTAACCTGATGTAAGAACAAACTCAACCATTGTAATTTGATTCATTTGTGTATGTAGTGAAACCATGTACACATTCAATGACAAAACTTACATTACAGTTGTCTTCTCTGTGATTTTTTCCATTGTTTTACATTTTTGAATCACTTTGATCAGAAAATATAATAATTTGTTTTAACTAATAACTTTTTAAATGTCTTTGTGCCTTTCATTTTTCCACAATTGTCAATCATCGACATCCCAAAACATCCAGAGGACCTCCAACAAAACAATGTTACAATGCAGCTAACCACATTCATTTGCATATCCAAATGAACTACTTTCTCTTCAGAATTTTCCGGTTATGATCGTGATTTATTGCTATGAAGTCATTCACAAAATCTTTCAAAGGGTAGAAGCACATGAAAATTTAAAATTCATATTTCTGTTTTTGTTTTTCAGAAACTAATATTCAGCCAAATGAGTATTTTGCATCTGTGAGAAACAAATTAGTGTAAATACACAAAACACACATCCTAAAAACCACAATGATTATTACTGGTAGACCTTTAACTGAGCAGTCAAAATAATTGTATTGTGAAAATTGTACTCTTCTGGATTATTAGTAAGTACAGGTTTTTACAATTAATTGAAAATCTAGTTGGTGATATATATGAATCACTCAGCCGGAGGCCTCTAGCTTCAGATACACTTCAAAGTTTTTCTTGTCAAAATATAAAATCTTATGTTGAATTTTGGTCCTATCATCATTGTCACACATTAAAAGACATCATTTCAAAATTCAAGTGTTACGTTAAAAGTATGATTTTGTTTCTAAACATTTCTTAGAATACACAGTTTACCTATTTACAGAGTTCTGACCTGGTAAATTTACATTGTTTTTACCTTTGTCTCCTTACAAAAACAATAATCAAGTCTGTTCATGTGCTTTTATATAGATGCAACTACACCAGAAGACTCATATAATTATGATGTAAGAGACTTTTGTCTGACCTTTAGAAAGTATTTGAATATTAGGTACAATTTAGTCTGTATCTTGTTTGTGATCATGTGTGATACATGGTGCTTAACACCTACAGAGTTAATATCTTTGTTTAAAAATAACTGATTTTTTCATAATTTCATATAAGAAAATAAAAAATTCCTGTCCTACGTGAACTCTAGTTGTTGGGCATATTCTCTGGAAATGAATGGAATCTGTTCAGGTGCTAACTTTCTAGCAAGATGCAAAGCTTGGTCCCAATGAAGAAGGTCACGTCTCATTTCAAGAGCAGTGGCAGGTTTGGTTGATTGTAAATACAAGTCCTGAGCTAGGTTAAAATCTCCCTTAAACATAGCAAGATGTCCTCCTATCAAGTTTCGATCTTCAATGTCCTTAAGAAAAGAAAAACACAAGAGAGTATGAGAAATTGTACTTAAACATCTAAATATCTATATCTATGTATCTGTGTCTAAATATCTATATCTATATATCTGTCTATATATCTATATCTATATATCTGTCTATATATCTATATCTATATACCTGTGTCTAAATATCTATATCAATATATCTCTATCTAAATATCTATGTCTATATACCTGTGTCTAAATATCTATATTATATACCTGTGTCTAAATATCTATATTATATACCTGTGTCTAAATATCTATATCTATATACCTGTATCTAAATATCTATGTCTATATATCTGTGTCTAAATATCTATGTCTATATATCTGTGTCTAAATATCTATACCTATATATCTGTGTCTAAATATCTATACCGATATATCTGTCTAAATATCTATATATCTATGTCTAAATATATATCTATCTCTAAATATCCATATCTATATACCTAAGTCTATATATCATATATATATATCTATCTCTAAATATATATCTATCTCTAAATATCCATATCTATATACCTAAGTCTATATATCAATATATATATCTATGTCTAAATATCTATATCTGCATACCTATATATCTCTGTCTATATATGAATATCTACATACCTGTGTCTAAGTATGAATATCTACATACCTGTGTATAAGTATGAATATCTACATATATCTGTCTAAATATCTATATATCTATGTCTAAATATATATCTATCTCTAAATATCCATATCTATATACCTAAGTCTATATATCAGTATATATATCTATGTCTAAATATCTATATCTGCATACCTATATATCTATATCTATTTATGAATATCTACATATCTGTGTCTAAATATGAATATCTACATATCTGTGTCTAAATATCTACATATCTGTGTCTAAATATCTATATATCTGTGTCTAAATATCTATATATCTGTGTCTAAATATCTATATATCTGTGTCTAAATATCTATATCTATATTTATATATCTATATCTATATATCTGTGTCTATATATCTATATCTATACCTATGTATCAGTGTCTAAATATCTATATCTATACAAGAAAGTGTCCCATTTTAAAGTTTTACCTTCAGAATCCTTTAAAAAAAATTAATTATAAAATAACATTTAAACACTTTAAGATATGTTACAAGTGTAAAGATGACAAGTAGTTAAGTAATGTCAACCATTAAGTGTAAAGATGACAAGTAGTTAAGTAATGTCAACCATTAAGTGTAAAGATGACAAACAGTTAAGTGATGTCAACCTTTAAGTGTAAAGATGACAAGTAGTTAAGTAATGTCAACCTTTAAGTGTAAAGATGACCAGTAGTTAAGTAATGTCAACCATTAAGTGTAAAGATGACAAGTAGTTAAGTAATGTCAACCTTTAAGTGTAAAGATGACAAGTAGTTAAGTAATGTCAACCTTTAAGTGTAAAGATGACAAGTAGTTAAGTAATGTCAACCTTTAAGTGTAAAGATGACCAGTAGTTAAGTAATGTCAACCTTTAAGTGTAAAGATGACAAGTAGTTAAGTAATGTCAACCTTTAAGTGTAAAGATGACAAGTAGTTAAGTAATGTCAACCTTTAAGTGTAAAGATGACCAGTAGTTAAGTAATGTCAACCATTAAGTGTAAAGATGACAAGTAGTTAAGTAATGTCAACCTTTAGGTGTAAGATGACAAGTAGTTAAGTAATGACAACCTTTAAGTGTAAGATGACAAGTAGTTAAGTGATGTCAACCTTTAAGTGTAAAGATGACAAGTAGTTAAGTAATGTCAACCTTTAAGTGTAAAGATGACCAGTAGTTAAGTAATGTCAACCATTAAGTGTAAAGATGACAAGTAGTTAAGTAATGTCAACCTTTAAGTGTAAAGATGACAAGTAGTTAAGTAATGTCAACCTTTAAGTGTAAAGATGACAAGTAGTTAAGTAATGTCAACCTTTAAGTGTAAAGATGACCAGTAGTTAAGTAATGTCAACCATTAAGTGTAAAGATGACAAGTAGTTAAGTAATGTCAACCTTTAGGTGTAAGATGACAAGTAGTTAAGTAATGACAACCTTTAAGTGTAAGATGACAAGTAGTTAAGTAATGTCAACCTTTAAGTGTAAAGATGACAAGTAGTTAAGTAATGTCAACCTTTAAGTGTAAAGATGACAAGTAGTTAAGTAATGTCAACCTTTAAGTGTAAAGATGACAAGTAGTTAAGTAATGTCAACCTTTAAGTGTAAAGATGACAAGTAGTTAAGTAATGTCAACCTTTAAGTGTAAAGATGACAAGTAGTTAAGTAATGTAAACCATTAAGTGTAAAGATGACAAGTAGTTAAGTAATGTCAACCTTTAAGTGTAAAGATGACAAGTAGTTAAGTAATGTAAACCTTTAAGTGTAAAGATGACAAGTAGTTAAGTAATGTCAATAATTTCTTAATATGTAGCATTTTTATGAGTCATCTTTGCACCTAATGGTTGACATTATTTAAAATTTAGTTGTAAAGATGACTCATAAAAATGCTGCACATTATTTGAAACATGTCCTCACTAATATTTTATTGAAATTATTATCAATTTTTGGCAGTAGAAGAGAACAGTCCATTTTTTTTGAGAGAACAGACGTGATGTTGTACAACAAAAACACACATGAGATCAGAATATTCTTTTGTGGTTTTATACTTTTTCAGTAAGAAGGTACAATAACGTTTGAAAACACATTTCAACTATTCATAGTACTGACAATGAGTGTTTTCATGTACATGTGAACTCACATTTCACAAGTTTATACACTGTACACAGTAATAAAATGTTTTACAATTCTTTTAAATAGAGAATTGAGAAGAACTTCAGCAACCCAAGGAAACGTTTAACCTGAAAATGTTTTGTTGAGTACTATATATGGAAAAGTACACAAATCTAGACTTACTTTTACACTCTGTAAGGACCACACCATGCCAACGTCCCCGATGTGACGATATACTCTCATAGCTAAGGAGGAAGTAATAGTGTATTTATTAAAGATTCATGGAATTTGATGTGTTCATATTTTACTGTTTCAATCAATGAAATGCAAACATTCCCAACACACCTTATAAAGACAGATAACACATTACAACTACTGTAAAACACAAACAGTGACTGGTTTCATATTCATTTATCTTTAAATTGTCAACCTTTATTATTATAATTTAAAATAGTATTTGGAATTTTTGATTTCTAAAAGAACAAACCTACTTACCTTCGTACATGAAATATTAATATATAGATAAATTTCATTGAGATAGGAGAAAACGTACCGAGTTCAAGCTCCAAGTTATACAGAGCAGAGTTGGCCAGAGAGAGCCAGTCTTCTTTTTTATTAACTATTTGACAAATTCCCCAGGATTCTCTGAATCTTAAAGAAATACACATCAAAAAAGTTAAGAACCATGCTATGTATTTAAACCTTATTCACTTCTGTTATGATACAATTTACAAATAAGATTCAGCATATAAATTTCTCTACTGTGGTTTTCACTCACTTTTTGTGTACAACTCTATAATGTTTTTCATATCAAATAACAATTCAGAAAAATAAACAAAAAGACAACAGCATTAAGATAATTTGAACTTTAATGAAAACTGGAAAAACAAATATAAATTCTGTTAACTCTAAACATAAATGCACGTACCGTTCAAAGAGTTTTTCCAACTAAACTGAAGAGATAAAATCCCTTTTTATCAGTTCTGGGAACGTTTTATGATTTACAAGAACATTGCAGTAACTACACATTATTAATCTACAACTAGTTCAGAAGCAGCTTTGTTCTGATTCTTATATTTGTTAAATGTTTTTGTGCTCTGACTACATGCAATGTTATCTAATATAAGCATTTTTGATAGTGTGTGGGTTTTTTTGTACAAAGGTTATCTGTTATGTCCTTCATAAGGAATAGAATCCCTGACTTTTGTGTTATAAAAAACTTTTGTTGGTAACAATTTAATTTTAAAGGTTGAGTTGCTTACATGAGCTTAACAGTAAACATTTGACTCCCAAAACTCTGATACCTTAAAAAAAAGTTTGACATTAACTGAATAAAGAAGAGTATATATTTCACAAGGTGCACCTAATACTTTCACACAACACAGGATGTTTCTACTGTATCAAGAATAGCATAAACCACAATGTGTACCTAATACTTTCACACAACACAGGATGTTTCTATTGTATCAAGAATAGTATAAACTACAATGTGTACCTAATACTTTCACACAACACAGGATGTTTCTACTGTATCAAGAATAGCATAAACCACGATGTGCACCTAATACTTTCACACAACACAGGATGTTTCTACTGTATCAAGAATAGCATAAACCACGATGTGCACCTAATACTTTCACACAGCACAGGATGTTTCTACTGTATCAAGAATAGCATAAACCACGATGTGCACCTAATACTTTCACACAACACAGGATGTTTCTACTGTATCAAATATAGCATAAACCACGATGTGCACCTAATACTTTCACACAACACAGGATGTTTCTACTGTATCAAATATAGCATAAACCACGATGTGCACCTAATACTTTCACACAACACAGGATGTTTCTACTGTATCAAGAATAGCATAAACCACATGTGTACCTAATACTTTCACACAACACAGGATGTTTCTACTGTATCAAATATAGCATAAACCACATGTGTACCTAACACTTTCACACAACACAGGATGTTTCTACTGTATCAAGAATAGCATAAACCACATGTGTACCTAATACTTCACACAACACAGGATGTATCTACTGTATCAAGAATAGCATAAACCACATGTGTACCTAATACTTTCACACAACACAGGATGTTTCTACTGTATCAAGAATAGCATAAACCACATGTGTACCTAATACTTTCACACAACACAGGATGTTTCTACTGTATCAAGAATAGCATAAACCACATGTGTACCTAATACTTTCACACAACACAGGATGTTTCTACTGTATCAAATATAGCATAAACCACATGTGTACCTAATATTTTCACACAACACAGGATGTTTCTACTGTATCAAGAATAGCATAAACCACATGTGTACCTAATACTTTCACACAACACAGGATGTTTCTACTGTATCAAGAATAGCATAAACCACATGTGTACCTAATACTTTCACACAACACAGGATGTTTCTACTGTATCAAGAATAGCATAAACCACATGTGTACCTAATACTTTCACACAACACAGGATGTTTCTACTGTATCAAGAATAGCATAAACCACATGTGTACCTAATACTTTCACACAACACAGGATGTTTCTACTGTATCAAGATTAGCATAAACCACATGTGTACCTAATACTTTCACACAACACAGGATGTTTCTACTGTATCAAGAATAGCATAAACCACGATGTGCACCTAATACTTTCACACAGCACAGGATGTTTCTACTGTATCAAGAATAGCATAAACCACGATGTGCACCTAATACTTTCACACAACACAGGATGTTTCTACTGTATCAAGAATTGCATAAACCACGATGTGCACCTAATACTTTCACACAACACAGGATGTTTCTACTGTATCAAATATAGCATAAACCACAATGTGCACCTAATACTTTCACACAACACATGATGTTTCTACTGTATCAAATATAGCATAAGCCACGATGTGCACCTAATACTTTCACACAACACAGGATGTTTCTACTGTATCAAGAATAGCATAAACCACATGTGTACCTAATACTTTCACACAACACAGGATGTTTCTACTGTATCAAATATAGCATAAACCACATGTGTACCTAATACTTTCACACAACACAGGATGTTTCTACTGTATCAAGAATAGCATAAACCACATGTGTACCTAATACTTTCACACAACACAGGATGTTTCTACTGTACCAAATATAGCATAAACCACATGTGTACCTAATATTTTCACACAACACAGGATGTTTCTACTGTATCAAGAATAGCATAAACCACATGTGTACCTAATACTTTCACACAACACAGGATGTTTCTACTGTACCAAATATAGCATAAACCACATGTGTACCTAATACTTTCACACAACACAGGATGTTTCTACTGTATCAAATATAGCATAAACCACATGTGTACCTAATACTTTCACACAACACAGGATGTTTCTACTGTATCAAGAATATCATAAACCACATGTGTATCTAATACCTTCACACAACACAGGATGTTTCTACTGTACCAAATATAGCATAAACCACATGTGTACCTAATACTTTCACACAACACAGAATGTTTCTACTGTATCAAGAATAGCATAAACCACATGTGTACCTAATACTTTCACACAACACAGGATGTTTCTACTGTATCAAGAATAGCATAAACCACATGTGTACCTAATACTTTCACACAACACAGGATGTTTCTACTGTACCAAATATAGCATAAACCACATGTGCACCTAATACTTTCACACAACACAGGATGTTTCTACTGTATCAAGAATAGCATAAACCACATGTGTACCTAATACTTTCACACAACACAGGATGTTTCTACTGTATCAAGATTAGCATAAACCACATGTGTACCTAATACTTTCACACAACACAGGATGTTTCTACTGTATCAAGATTAGCATAAACCACATGTGTGCCTAATACTTTCACACAACATAGGATGTTTCTGTGTGTGTGTATATATCAGAACGACTGGTATGGATATTAACACTTTTACTGATAAGGAAAGAACAACATTTTGACCTTCCTAGGTTATCTTCAGGTTAAGAAAGAATTTGAATATGACTGTTGATGGACATGTGTCTTAGAGGTAGGAGTATAAAGAGATACGTGATTGTAGGTGGCGTTAGGTTATTAATTAGTATAGGTATAAAGGTGTTCCTTTATATTGGTTTAATTTTGATTTTAGTTGTTATATAAGTAGGGCTTCTTTGATTTTGCATTTGTTTATATTTGTTTCCATACTTAATATTTGGGTGATTTCTATGGTTTTGTTGTGTTTATTTGATCTGCAGTGTTCAAAACTGTGTGAAGGTGTTTACTGTGTTCTTTGAATCTAGTTTCCATTTTTCTGCTTGTTCCTCTAATATAAAAGTCGTGGCAGTTGTTGCATTGTATTTTATAAATTATGTTCGTGTTGTGTTTGTCAGTGTAGTTTTTACATAGTATGGAGAGGTGCCAACTATTTCAAATGACTGAGCGTAATGATTGCAGACAGAGCCCTTTATCATTTGCAGCTACTAGGCCTGACCAATGTCTCTGAGCTGTTTATTATTATTATTATTTATTACTGCTATAGATTGCTCATTTATGACTGTGCTTTGTGTATTTAATAAATAAATGTAAAAAAATTATTTTGAAATTATGTCTTTTATTTAGTTCAGAGTAATAAACATACTGGTAAAACAACAATGAACATGCACAAACGGTAAGCAGAAAAAGCCTTTGTGTAAGGACTAGTTTATATCATGTTTATAACACCTATTGTAATAGTTTTGCAGCTGTTGCAGCCTTTGCTTTCATGAGAATGTCTCTGGATGGTTGGGAGTTACAACAACATTGTCCATTTGACTGCATACACATCTTGTGTGTTATAATACTGCTCAAAACTGAGATGCTCAAGTTTGGTCTGAACTTGCTTTTGTTTTTAGTGACTAAACTAAATATCCTTTCACTGTCAGCATTAGAATGGAAGATTGTAAGAATTCCAAGCATAACCCTACACAGAAAGTCATACTTCTGGTTACCATTTCCATCCTTAACTGTAGACAGCTGAACCCAAAACTTGTCAACATTCAACCAAAGGACAGTTTCTGAGAAAGTATCAATTTGGTAGTTCAGATATTGCCCTTCCAACTTGTCAATAGTGTCGTGCTCACGTGTATTGACAAGGACATGATACCTGTCTGTGAAGAACTGTAGAGAAGAGAAATCAGAAGTCCATCATTTAGAGGGAAATGTTTCATCATGTAATTTGTAGCTGCAATATAGTATTTATTGACACTGGTGTAGAAGCTGACCAGGTCCAGGTCCTTTTCATATTTAACAATGTATTCCTTGGCAGCATTTCCAATAGAAACTGTCTCATCAGATTTGTGTAAGGATTCATTGTTGTAGTCAAGTTCAGTGATGTTGCCTTCAAGATATTCTGGCTTGATGTATCTGACAAGTATATTTTTAACTTGTGTAATCAGAGTTCTATGCATAATGTGTATGCAAGGTTCTTCGCTTTGCAATATCAAATTGGTTTGCTCAAATAGAGGAATTGCAGACTGAAGTAAAAGACAAAATAACAAGTTCATTTTGTTGTCCAAGAAAACTGTTAACTTATCTAACTTGCTCTGCACATAACTTTTATTGGTTACTTCCTTGCTAGCTTTCGTTTTCTTCTCTTTTTTCATTGATTGTCTCTTCTTTAGTTCAAGGTCAGACTGCCTAAACATATATTGAGTTATATCAAATGTTTCTTTGTCTGCTTTTGGAGACTGTTGTCTTGTGTCACTCTGTGGCTGATAGGGTGTCTTGACTGTGTCCCTGTGTACCTGAGAGGATGTCTTGACTGTATCCCTGTATGGCTGGGAGGGTGTCTTAACTGTGTCCCTGTGTGGCTGAGAGGATATATTGACTGTTAAAGTCTTGCTGCCTGACTGAGCTGCACGTTTACATCCTTTTGAATCTAGTTTTACCTTTTCACAGTGAAAATACTTCTTTAATGGCTTCCACATGTCCAATATTCTGTTGAGGCACACCCCAAGTGATAGCCATCTTGTGTTAACAAGTTGTTGAATTTTTCTTGTTTCTTTGTCATACAATTATTGAACCTCTTTGTAATGCTGTTTTCTGTTAGCACTTTTGTCTAGAAAATAGTAGATATCTATCAATATATCAGAAACTGGGCAGGGCAGTTCTCTGGAAGCTTTCTGGACAGCAATATTCATGAGGTTACAGGTACAGCCCATGAAGTAAATGCTAGGCTGTCGTCTTGAGATGTGTTCCGTCACACCTTTACCTATACCAGACATAACTGAGGCACTGTCTGAAGAAAAACTAAGACAGTTTTCCAATGGAATTTTCCTCTTTGTCAGTTCGTGGTCCAGAAGCTTGAAAATATTCTCTCCCATTGAAGCTTCTTTCCATTCCACCATTGTCAAAAGAGAACAAACAATTTTTCCAAGCAAAGGGTTAAGATATCGTACAACCACTGGATACAGTTTTGAGTCATCCATGCCTGTGGATCCCTCTGTGGCTAAACTGTAAACACTGTTAGTAAGTATGCTTGAAATAATTTTGTCATCTTCACAACCCAACATTTGTACAATGGTTGTAGTTTTCGTTCTAGCACAGCTGAATTTTTTCGCTATATCAGAGTCTGGGAACATTTTTCTCAATAGATGTCCTGCATGATCAGCTACAGCTAGAGATAAATTATGAGCAGTGACGAATTGCATGAACATCACTTCTGCATTTATGGTTTCATATTCTCAATTCTTACTCATAAATGTCGTTATATGCATCGTTTTTGCCTTTACCTCACTCAGCCTTTTGTTGGTGAGATGCTGATTTTGTATATCTGGAACAATCGTTTATCCTGCCATGTGCCACAGAAAAATCGAAGTGACAAACTGTACAAAACATATGACTGTCACTGACTTTTGGTGCAATAACCAGATATTTTGCACTATACTCTTTCCTAAATTTTTGATTCACAGTTAGTCCTTTTAGATTTGCCGGAAACAAGACAATTTGGTGAATGAAGCCTCTTTTTTCCATCTTGTGAACGATGGCATTGGTGTTTCTATGCTGCTTAGAAAACGAGAAATACCCATCTTCGAGAGTGCTGATTGGCTGACAAGCACTGATGACGTAACTATGGATTACCTCACGTACCCAGTATGAAGCACCGCACTTAAACTATTCATAGATGTTGGATATACAAATATTTTTTATTATTTAAAACACAAATATGAATATTGCAAGTAGCCATATGGACTATGTTTTTTATTCATTATCAAAATTTACTTGTATCTCATTAGAAATTTTCTTTTCACCCCTTTCAAGCCCTGGGGGAACAATTTATCACTTTATTGTGTAGGTCTATATAATATATAATAATTTGGGAGTTGCAACAAGTCATAATATTTGTATGTATGAGCAAATAGTCGTAATGTATACACCAAAATCATAATGATTACGCTCAAATCGTAATGGTTGGCACCTCTGTGTATGGACTTCAGTTTTGTATCTGGTGTCTGAATAAATTTAGTGTTCACTGGTATGTTGTGTTTTGTTTTTTTCCAAATGTTGGTTATTTTTTCACATATGTCGGGAATATATGGTATGCATGTGTTTATACTCTTGCCCCTAAGACATGTGTCTACCAACTGCCACTTGAAAACTCTCTCTTAACATGAAGATGACCTAGGAAAGTCGAAACATACTTATCAATAAAAGTGCTAATACCCATACCAGCCATTCTGAGATGTATTTTTATTTCAAGTGGGTTTCTCATCACCAAGTAAACAAAATGTTTCTACTGATTCAAGGAGAGTACAAATCACAATGTGTACCAAATACTTTCATATAACATAGGATCACAGGATGTTTACACTGAAAGACCATATAAAAAATAATAAAACCTAAGTAGCTTACCTCCGTAGCTTTAAAGTCTTTTGTAAAGTTTCTTTAAGCTATTGAAGTAAAAAATACACACATCTGAATAGAGAAGACATTTAAAGAACATTAACTATTTGTAGTTTCATGACAGTATGATTTAAACTGAATGTATATTTTGACTAAATAAATACAGTGAATACATTACCATATTTAAAATGATCTTATAGTTACATCTTTCAAGAGAAAGGCTTAACATAGATTAATTACTTCTGGTACATAATGTTTTAACATAATATCAGTTAGTTTCTTATTACTACTGAAGATTTCCATCATCTATGGTTAAATTTCAGAGATACATTACCCTCAGAATATACTAAAAACTGGCCTCATTGCTCTAAGCTAATTTAAAACAAAGCAGACACAAACAAATGTTACTTAAGAATCCTGTGAAAGTCTAAGGCCTAAGAAAACATGCATCAGTAGCATAAAAACCATCATTTACTAAACAAAATTGATTTCTCACATCAGGTTAGAAGAATGTGACCCTCACAGAACTTATCATTTTTATAATCCTTGTTACTCAAATCACATTAATTTTCATGTAACATGTCCACCACAATCATTTAACTCACTCATTTCTGCTAGCGAGTGCTAGAGACTCTAACATATTAAACAACAAAAGGGCCACAACTACATGTGGGCATATACATAAACAGTTCCTTAGAGCTGTACACAGTTTGAAGTTGACTGATCTGAGGTATCTACAGTGGGTTGTTTTGATTACCATTATATATACAAAATGGCAAGGTTGAGCAGACATTACAATATGAGAGTATTTTACTGGAATCTGATCATGAGGAGAACAATGTGTAGTGAGCTAAGTGAGTCTGAATCTGATAGTGAAAGAAGTCTGATATGTAAATATTCAAACTCATTGTTGATCCAGACACTGACACTAGAATACCAGCATCAGTTGATTAATAGCAGACTGTTCATGATACATGTGTTAGTCCAACTGATGTTTCTTTACCATGTAGCCTTCCATAGTTGTAGACTTGTCATTCAAATAGAAATTTTAAAACTTTTTGTTACAGATGATGTGAGTATGATGGTAATTACAAAAAATCGGCCTGCAAGTCGGTTCCTGAAACTGAGCTATCTAATGTCTAAAACCAGAACATATTGGTAGTCTGAGGAAGCTGAGAAAAGAGATAATTCATTGTCAATCTTTTCATCATAAAAGAGCCATTGACAGAAGATTACTGTCCAAATACCACGTAATTGTTGTGAACTGTTGCTAAAGTTGAGGCACTCTAGCAGTAATAAAGGTGTTAAAACATCAGGATGAATATTATGACTTCTATGACGTAACTCCTCAAGTAACTAAACAAAAACAGATGTTATTACCTCTACTGACGTATAGTCTTTGATCTTTTCATCCAGTTGATGGGTAGCTAATCTGAATGACGTAATCTTACCACTCTGTGTTTGACATGTCACTTCACCATTGTAGAGAAGAAGGGGGAACTGACCTGGAGGTAGTTTAGTTTTCCCTACAAGTTCCACCTGAGGACCTGCATGTGTAAATGCACAATTTATTAATACATAATTAAATCTGTTAACATACAGTGCTTCAAAAAGAAATTACAAGGCACTGATGCAAAGGTTATAGTGATTATAACATATTGCAACATTCTTTAGTGAAATCAAATCTAAAATAAATAGTAAAGCACAATGCCATGTGATATAACATGTTAAACCCACATTTTACAGAACACAAGTTTCTAGATAAAAATGTTTTCACTCTTTCATGTCCTCAACAGTCAAACTGTTTCTTATGACAAAATTACACCCAACAGTCAAACTGTTTCCCATGACAGAATTACACCCAACAGTAAAACTGTTTCTCATGACAGAGTTACACCCAACAGTCAAACTGTTTCTCATGACAGAATTACACCCAACAGTACAACTGTTTCTCATGACAGAATTACACCCAACAGTACAACTGTTTCTCATGACAGAATTACACCCAACAGTACAACTGTTTCTCATGACAGAATTACACCCAACAGTACAACTGTTTCTCATGACAGAATTACACCCAACAGTACAACTGTTTCTCATGACAGAATTACACCCAACAGTACAACTGTTTCTCATGACAGAATTACACCCAACAGTACAACTGTTTCTCATGACAGAATTACACCCAACAGTACAACTGTTTCTCATGACAGAATTACACCCAACAGTACAACTGTTTCTCATGACAGAATTACACCCAACAGTACAACTGTTTCTCATGTCAGAATTACACCCAACAGTACAACTGTTTCTCATGACAGAGTTACACTCAACAAACTGTTTCTCATGACAGAGTTACACCTAACAGTCAAACTGTTTCTCATGACAGAATTACACCCAACAGTACAACTGTTTCTCATGACAGAATTACACCCAATAGTACAACTGTTTCTCATGACAGAATTACACCCAACAGTCAAACTGTTTCTCATGACAGAATTACACCCAACAGTCAAACTGTTTCTCATGACAGAATTACACCCAATAGTCAAACTGTTTCTCATGACAGAATTATACCCAACAGTCAAACTGTTTCTCATGACAGAATTACACCCAACTTCCAACTGTTTCTCATGAAAGAATTACACCCAACTTCCAACTGTTTCTCATGACAGAATTACATCCAACTTCAAACTGTTTCTCATGACAGAATTACACCCAACTTCCAACTGTTTCTCATGACAGAATTACACCCAACTTCCAACTGTTTCTCATGACAGAATCACACCCAACTTCAAACTGCTTTATTGAACAAGATGTTAGAAAGACATTTGGATTAAATTGACTTTCAGCAGTGTCAAAGGTCACAAAATAAAATAAAATGAATTAAGAAAAGTTGCTCTTTATCATACATAACTTACCTTCTATTGTTTCTCTTGCATAAACAAAAGTAAAAATCTGGTTGTCATCATAAGCCACAAAACATCCCTGAAAGAAAAATCATAAATAATGTTCACAAAACAAAAAGGTTACACAACAAAAATTATAAAGACAACAAAATCTCACCCTTTCTTTATAATATCCTCAAAAAGAACTAAATATGGCACCAGGAAAAACAGAACATACATGATATAAGTTTGGTGATTGATTTCCAAATTTTATTACTTAAACAGGCTTCATACAACTTTGGTGATTCATTTCCAAATTTTTTATGAACAATTTTATTACTCAAACAGGGTTCACACAACTTTGGTGACTCATTTCCAAATTTTAATACTTAAACAGGGTTCATACAACTTTGGTGATTCATTTCCAAATTTTATTACTTAAACAGGCTTCATACAACTTTGGTGATTCATTTCCAAATTTTATTACTTAAACAGGCTTCATACAACTTTGGTGATTCAGATTTCCAAATTTTATTACTTAAACAGGCTTCATACAACTTTGGTGATTCATTTCCAAATTTTATTACTTAAACAGGCTTCATACAACTTTGGTGATTCATTTCCAAATTTTATTACTTAAACAGGGTTCATACAACTTTGGTGATTCAGATTTCCAAATTTTATTACTTAAACAGGGTTAATAAAACTTTGGTGATTCAGATTTTCAAACCTTTTCATAGTTCTCAAAACTGATTTTCAAAATATAACATGAAATAAGTCATATAATCAACATCAAATGTTTATTTTGTACATGTTAGGTAAAATTATAAACATGCAAATGTTTAATTCTAAACACATTTGCTGATTTCCAGAAACTATTTGATTTTGTCAAATGAACTATATTACCTTGTTTTTCAACATTGCCAGCACGAAAATCAGCAGACTCAATTATAGACACTATTAACTTTTTAAGGTATTTGAAATTTAGCCTTTGGTTTTGCAATATCCACAAGGTTCAGTTTGGATTTTAAGATATTTGATATTTAGCCTTTGGTTTTGCAATATCCACAAGGTTAAGTTTGGATTTTAAGATATTTGATATTTAACCTTTGGTTTTGTAATATCCACAAGGTTAAGTTTGGATTTTAAGATATTTGAAATTTAGCCTTTGATTTTGCAATATCCATAAGGTTAAGTTTGGATTTTAAGATATTTGATATTTAACCTTTGGTTTTGTAATATCCACAAGGTTAAGTTTGGATTTTAAGATATTTGAAATTTAGCCTTTGATTTTGTAATATCCACAAGGTTAAGTTTGGATTTTAAGATATTTGATATTTAGCCTTTGGTTTTGCAATATCCACAAGGTTAAGTTTGGATATTAAGATATTTGATATTAAATCTTTGGTTTTGTAATATCCACAAGGTTAAGTTTGGATTTTAAGATATTTGAAATTTAGCCTTTGATTTTGCAATATCCACAAGGTTAAGTTTGGATTTTAAGATATTTGATATTTAGCCTTTGGTTTTGCAATATCCACAAGGTTAAGTTTGGATTTTAAGATATTTGAAATTTAGCCTTTGATTTTGCAATATCCACAAGGTTAAGTTTGGATTTTAAGATATTTGATATTTAGCCTTTGGTTTTGCAATATCCACAAGGTTAAGTTTGGATTTTAAGATATTTGAAATTTAGCCTTTGATTTTGCAATATCCACAAGGTTAAGTTTGGATTTAAAAATATTTGATATTTAGCCTTTGGTTTTGCAATATCCACAAGGTTAAGTTTGGATTTTAAGATATTTGAAATTTAGCCTTTGATTTTGCAATATCCACAAGGTTAAGTTTGGATTTTAAGATATTTGATATTTAGCCTTTGGGTTTGCAATATCCACAAGGTTAAGTTTGGATTTTAAGATATTTGAAATTTAGCCTATGATTTTTCAATATCCACAAGGTTAAGTTTGGATTTTAAGATATTTGAAATTTAGCCTTTGATTTTGCAATATCCACAACGTTAAGTTTGGATTTTAAGATATTTGATATTTAGCCTTTGGTTTTGCAATATCCACAAGGTTAAGTTTACTTTTCAGTGTCTTTTCATTCAATTTAGCTGTCCCCTTCTATTGTTCAAATGTTGGTTACATTTCTATCTATCATTCTGAGTGGCCGTGAGCAGTTCCTTCAACAAAGGAACTTCCAGAATGCCTCTAGCTGACTGAACGTGACTGAAAAAGGGAACATCTTCTATGTTTTTAAGTATTAACATTTCAACATAATAAAAAGTATCAAAATGAGTTTGACAACATGCTCTGAGCACTCGCATTCTGTCTTTTGGTACAAAAAGCAGTTAAGCCTATCAGTTTTGAAGTCAAAATCCATGAAGGTGCAGGAATGTGGCTTTATAAACTCAGATAAGTTGTATTACTGCTTTGAAACATTTCAAACTGAAAAGAGTGCACATCAGACTGGAAACAAGCCATAACCATCATGTTTGTAAATGAAGAAACAGCCAACACTACGAGTCAATGAGTATTTCAATATGCACTTCACTAACAATTTCTCAGTTAAACAGATCAAAACAGACAAACACTCATTGGGAAACACAATATTGGAATTGCCTTGTCTACGGCAATCTATACTTCCATATTTTCTATTGTACAATAAACAATACCGAAATGCTTAGCTGATTTCTGATTTGATATTTTTATTAACACTTTTCTATAATTTAAATATAGTTTCAGCTTAGGATAGCACATCATGTTTTATATCCCTTCTAAGCTTTCTGGTCATAGACTCAAGATCACAACTGACTAAAGGCAGAACAGGATGGTCAGTCTAATATTGTGTCAGAAATGGAAAGAGATCTTCAGATATTGAAACATAAAATGATAACTTTACCACAGACAGGATAATCCATGTTACAGATTTCACAGTATTAAATACTTCATATTTTGGTATTGTATAGACAAGATATCCTATGTTACAGATTTCACAGTATTAAATACTTCATGTTTTGGTATTGTATAGACAGGATAACCCATGTTACAGATTTCACAGTATTAAATACTTCATGTTTTGGTATTGTATAGACAGGATAACCCATGTTGCAGATTTCACAGTATTAAATACTTCATGTTTTCATATTGTATAGACAGGATATCCTATGCTACAGATTTCACAGTATTAAATACTTCATGTTTTCGTATTGTATAGAAAGGATATCCTATGTTACGAATTTCACAGTATTAAATACTTGATGTTTTGGTATTGTATAAGAGTTTGATCTGGCTTAAATGGTTTTGCTGGCTGATTGGAAATTTGGAACAATTTCAATTGTCCTTTGTGCAACACATGCATTCTCTACCCATCACAGTCTTCTACTCTGGCTAGAGAATCTTTTAAAAGGTTGAACACTGATCTAAATATTGCTTTAAAGTCTGAATCAGACCCATTAAAGCCAGTACGAAGGGCCCCATAAACTTGTAAAAATAATAAAACCCAATATTGATTAACGATTACTTCAAATTTTAAGTTTTTAATCCTGGAACATCCATTTCTATTTGTAAAAGATAGCTAACATTATGTTCTTTCATCAGTTGTAAGAAATGGATTAACAATTACCAGCTTGTGAGAGGATGAGAAACGGATTAACAATTATCAGCTTGTGAGTGGATGAAAAATGGATTAACAATTATCAGCTTGCGAGTGGACAAAAAATGGATTAACAATTATCAGCTTAAAAAATGACTTGCGAGTGGACAAAAATGTATTAACAATTATCAACTTGCGAGTGGACGAAAAATGTATTAACAATTATCAACTTGCGAGTGGACGAGAAACGGATTAACAATTATCACTTTGTGAGTGGATAAGACACAGAATAACAATTATCTGCATGTGAGTGGATAAGACAGATTAACAATTATCTGCTTGTGAGTGGATGAGAAATGGATTAACAAATATCTGCTTGTGAGTGTATGAGAAATGGATTAACAATTATCTGCTTGTGAGTGAATGAGAAACAGATTAACAATTATCACCTTGTGTGTGGATAAGAAACAGATTAACAATTATCACCTTGTGTGTGTATGAAAAATGGATTAACAATTATTACCATGTGTGTGAATGACAAACATATTAACAATTATCTGCTTGTGAGTGGATGAGAAATGGATTAACAATTATCAGCTTGTGAGGGGATGAGAAACAGATTAACAATTATCTGCTTGTGAGTGTATGAGAAATGGATTAACAATTATCTGCTTGTGAGTGTATGAGAAATGGATTAACAATTATCAGCTTGTGAGTGTATGAGAAACAAATTAACAATTATCTGCTTGTGAGTAAATGAGAAATGGATTAACATTATCAAATTGTGAGTGTATGAGAAATGGATTAACAATTATCTGCTTGTGAGTGAATGAGAAACAGATTAACAATTATTATCATGTGTTTGAATGACAAACAGATTAACAATTATCAGCTTGTGAGTGTATGAGAAACAGATTAACAATTATCTGCTTGTGAGTGTATGAGAAATGGATTGACAATTATCACCTTGTGTGTGTATGAGAAATGGATTAACAATTGTCAGCTTGTCAGTGAATGAAAAATGGATTAACAATTGTCAGCTTGTCAGTGAATGAAAAATGGATTAACAATTATTACCATGTGTGTGAATGACAAACATATTAACAATTATCTGCTTGTGAGTGGATGAGAAATGGATTAACAATTATCAGCTTGTGAGTGGATGAGAAACAGATTAACAATTATCACTTTGTGAGTGGATGAGAAACAGATTAACAATTATCTGCTTGTGAGTGTATGAGAAATGGATTAACAATTATCTGCTTGTGAGTAAATGAGAAATGGATTAACAATTATCTGCTTGTGAGTGAATGAGAAACAGATTAACAATTATCTGCTTGTGAGTGAATGAGAAACAGATTAACAATTATCACCTTATGTGTGAATGAGGAACAGATTAACAATTATCACCTTGTGTGTGTGAATGACAATCAGGTTAACAATTATCTGCTCGTGAGTGGATGAGAAATGGATTAACAAATATTTGCTTGTGAGTGTATGAGAAATGGATTAACAATTATCACCTTGTGTGTGGATAAGAAACAGATTAACAATTATCACCTTGTGTGTGAATAAGAAACAGATTAACAATTATTATCATGTGTGTGAATGACAAACAGATTAACAATTATCAGCTTGTGAGTGTACGAGAAATGGATTAACAATTATCAGCTTGTGAGTGGATGAGAAACAGATTAACAATTATCTGCTTTTGAGTGTATGAGAAATGGATTAACAATTATCTGCTTGTGAGTGAATGAGAAACAGATTGACAATTATCACCTTGTGTGCGAGTGAGAAACAGATTAACAATTATTATCATGTGTTTGAATGACAAACAGATTAACAATTATCTGCTTGTGAGTGGATGAGAAATGGATTAACAATTATTACCATGTGTGTGAATGAGAAACAGATTAATTATTACCATGTGTTATGTTTTATAAAGTCTGTATCCTTGTTTTATAAAGTTAGTTTGTATCTTTGTTTTATAAAGTTAGTTTGTATCTTTGTTTTATGAAGTCTGTATCCTTGTTTTATGAGGTTTGTATATTTGTTTTATAAAGTTAGTTTGTATCTTTGTTTTATGAAGTCTGTATCCTTTTTTTATGAGGTTTGTATATTTGTCTTCTAAAGTCTGTATATATATTTTATAAAGTCTGTATATCTGTTTTATTAAACATGTATATATGTTTCATAAAGTCTGTATATTTGTTCTATAAATGTCTGTATATATATGTTTCATAAAGTCTGTACATTTGTTCTATAAATGTCTATATTTATTTTGTAAAGTCTTATACTTTCCAAGCTTTTGATAGAATTTAACTGATAATACTAAAATTTGAATTTTAATCTATAATTTCATACCACACTTATTGACATAAATTCATAAAATAGGAGTTCAAAAAATTTGGAATGTGAGTCAACAAATGTTATGACATGGCCTTTGACCTATATAAATAGAGTTAAAGGTGAAAATGCAATAAAGATTTTGATATATAGTATCTAAATGTTTTATACATTACTCTGTGTTACTAAAAATGATAGAATGTTATTGCAACTGATAAGGTTGATGATCTAACAGTTTTCAATATTCTGTGTTGGATATAATAAAAATCAACTCATAAACACAACAAAATAATTAATTAACTGATTAATTACATGTGCTTATTCTGATTTCTATTTCTAGTTGACAGTCTTGTGATAACCACATTACAAGTTAAGATAATTACTTTTGAATAGCAAAGACTTGCTTGCACACATATTTGTGTGTATTTAAATTAATACAGATAGATTGAAATAAGTTTATATGAAGACAGCAATGGAAAACATTAACTAAACCATACATGCATGTTCTGGCAAAAATAAATGTTTACCTTCTTATCTTAGTGATATAAGTAAAACACTATAAACATTTGTGACAATAACAAGAACAATTAGGTAAATATTATGACTGATTCATACACATACCAAGTGATTATTTAAAGTCTGTATTTAAATTAATAGCATTCTCAACTCACTTTGTCCAGTGGCCAGAAATCCCATAGAATACCCTTAACTGATGTAGGAAACCCAACTATCTGTGCTGTGTGGTCATTAACCTGTCAAGTAAAATATGGCAATACATAATAATAAAGTATAAAAATGTGAAATAATTCACCTCATGAAGTTTTAAAATGCTAACATTTTATAATTGATAAAGAACTAGCACCAGAGTACACACACACATAAATAAAATAAAACTGTGTTTATGAAACTGTACCATTCCTTATTTTATAAAGTTATACCTTAACCTTCAACTTTGTAAACCAATGAATACAGAGTGAGTGAAACTCACACAAAACTAAATGTAGGTTTAGTACATGGTTGATCAAATCTAAATATGCACTTCAAAAAAAGAAATGCAAAAGGCAAAATTTGAGACATATTGTTAACAAGTTTATTCCGGGTAGTTCTGTATGACGTGTGAAACTTTGCACATTCACTGCTGAACATCCAAAGTCTGCAAAGGCAAAGTCCACGTTCACTAGGTGAAGTTTAACGTCACTCAACGTCAATAATGAGTATGCCCCCCGTGAGCATCAATAACTGTTTGGCATCTCCTGCCCATGGAAGCGATGAGTTGATGAATCACATCCTGTGAAATGGCTGTCCATTCAGCCTGCAAAGCTGCTGCAAGCTAAGGTAGAGTCTGCGGTTGAGGTTGTCGCAGATGTCGGTCCAACTCGTCCCAAAGATGTTCGATGGGGTTTAAATCTGGTGATCTGGAAGGCCAGGGAAGAACGTTGATGTTGTGGTGTCTCAAGAAGACAGTGGTGAGTCGGGCTGTGTGAGGACAGGCGTTGTCATTTTGAAAAACGTCATTGACGTTCACTATGATGAGTTGCACATGGGGCCTAAGAATCTCATCGACGTATCGTTGAGCCGTAAGATTCCCTCGAATGTGCAAAAGGTCTGTTCTGGCATTGTAGGCGATGGCAGCCCACATCATGGTGCTGCCACCACCAAATCTGTCAACATCCTGCACACAGTTTGCTGCAAAACGTTCACCTCGGCGACAGTAAACACGGGTCATTCCATCCTGCCTACGAAGCATAAAACGTGATTCATCGCTGAACCAAACATGCCTCCATCGTTGATGAAGCCATACCCGATGTGCCCAAGTCCACTGCAGCCATGCTTGAAGATGTTGCTGGGTGAGGATGACGCCTCTGACTGGATGTCGAGGTCGGATTCCTGCATCTCGTAGACGGTTGCGTACGATCTGATCGGAAATCCTAAGCAGCCCTGGTATGGTTGAGGCAGTAGACGTCACAGTGGTGGTCCTATCCCGAAGGGGACGTAACTGGATGTTGCGATCTTGTGCGAGCGTGGTAGCCCGAGGTCTGCCAGATCGTGGACGGTCATGAGTTGATCCATGCTGTTGGTGATGATTCCATAGCCTTGTGATGGTGCTTGGGTGGACATTCACAGCTCTGGCAACATCTGATCGAGATTTGCCTGCTTCCAAGCGACCAATGGCGTTGTGCTTCAGTCAGTCTTGGCGTAACTGTATTGCGTGTCGGTGGCTTAACAGTGAGCTATGGAAACCGAGAACCCGTCACTTTTATAGGGATCATGCACATGTTGCACTTGCAGAACATGCAGATCTCTCAAACAAATTTATTGGACACGCATGCATTTTGGCGAAAAATCCGATGTTTTCCTCAGTTTTCAAAGTGCACAACTTTTATTGTCATTTTGGTCTGACAATCAGTGCCTTAACACGTGTAACATCACATACTCTGAGCTTGTAATGTTATTACATATATTTCTCTTTAAAATAACAAAAATATCCCTTTTGCGTTTCTTGTTTTGAAGAGTATATTATGAAAAATCAGCTCTGGGATAACTTTGTAAATGTTTCACAATTTACTTTTATTTTGTGTTTAATAAAATACCAAAAAATATGAGAAAAACATTCCACTAAATTACAACCACACTTCTACAAGAATCTAATAACTATTTCATGTAAGTTCCTCAAAAGAAAAAAAGAAAAATACAAGTTTGATCAAATGTATATAAACACTTTTAAAACAAACTATACTAATACTGAAATGTAGAAACATCTACTTACAGGATTGTAAATAAAACCATCTGTCTTATCATCCACTACTACCAAGCGAGTACCAGATGGATCTGGATATAGATGTCTAATCCCAGCCAAGTGGCGATACTCATTTACTAACTGCCAATCTTCCAGAAGAAATGACTCAATAGAACCTTTCTGAATTAAATAGTTTAGAATAATGAAATTATATTAAAAATAAGACAGTGCATCACCAGTAACAAAACTTTGCCTCAATGATTCCAAGTATTACTACTGTTAACCACATGATTTTTTTCTGGTATCCTACAATTTAAGCCAAGTTCAATGATGGTCTATGATTTAATACGTCATTCTATGTAAAGCACTGCACTACTGTATTAAAAACACACTACGTAAAGCACTGCACTACTGTAATAAAAACACAATACGTAAAGCATTGCTCTACTGTATTAAAAACACATTATGTAAAGCACTGCACTACTGTATTAAAAACACACTACGTAAAGCACTGCACTACTGTATTAAAAACACACTATGTAAAGCACTGCACTACTGTATTAAAAACACACTACATAAAGCACTGCACTACTGTATTAAAAACACACTACGTAAAGCACTGAACTACTGTATTAAAAACACACTACGTAAAGCACTGAACTACTGTGTTAAAAACACACTACGTAAAGGACTGAACTACTGTGTTAAAAACACACTACGTAAAGCACTGAACTACTGTATTAAAAACACACTCACGAAAGCACTGCACTACTGTATTAAAAAACACACTCACGAAAGCACTGCACTACTGTGTTAAAAAACACACTCACGTAAAGCACTGAACTACTGTGTTAAAAACACACTACGAAAAGCACTGAACTACTGTATTAAAAACACACTACGTAAAGCACTGAACTACTGTATTAAAAACACACTACGTAAAGCACTGCACTACTGTATTAAAAACACACTATGTAAAGCACTGCACTACTGTATTAAAAACACACAACGTAAAGCACTGCACTACTGTATTAAAAACACACTACGTAAAGCACTGAACTACTGTATTAAAAACACACTACGTGAAAGCACTGCACTACTGTATTAAAAAACACACCACGTGAAAGCACTGAACTACTGTATTAAAAAACACACTACGTTAAAAGCACTGAACTACTGTATTAAAAACACACTCACTCGAAAGCACTGAACTACTGTATTAAAAACACACTACGTAAAGCACTGCACTACTGTAATAAAAACACAATATGTAAAGCATTGCTCTACTGTATTAAAAAACACATTATGTAAAGCACTGCACTACTGTATTAAAACACGCACTCGTAAAGCACTGCACTACTGTATTAAAAAACACACTCACGAAAAGCACTGCACTACTGTATCAAAAACACACGACGTAAAGCACTGCACTACTGTATTAAAAACACACGACGTAAAGCACTGCACTACTGTATTAAAAACACGCGACGTAAAGCACTGCTCTAGTGTATTAAAAACACACTACGTAAAGCACTGCACTACTGTATTAAAAAAACACTACGTAAAGCACTGCACTACTGTATTAAAAACACACTACCTAAAGCACTGCTCTACTGTATTAAAAACACACTACATAAAGCACTGAACTACTGTATTAAAACACACTACGTAAAGCACTGCACTACTGTTTTAAAAACACACTACGTAAAGCACTGCACTACTGTATTAAAAACACACTACGTAAAGCACTGCACTACTGTATTAAAAACACACTCACGTTAAAGCACTGCAGTACTGTATTAAAAACACACTACGTAAAGCACTGCACTACTGTATTAAAACACACTACGTAAAGCACTGCACTACTGTATTAAAACACACTATGTAAAGCACTGCACTACTGTATTAAAAACACGCGACGTAAAGCACTGCTCTAGTGTATTAAAAACACACTACGTAAAGCACTGCACTACTGTATTAAAAAAACACTACGTAAAGCACTGCACTACTGTATTAAAAACACACTACCTAAAGCACTGCTCTACTGTATTAAAAACACACTACATAAAGCACTGAACTACTGTATTAAAACACACTACGTAAAGCACTGCACTACTGTTTTAAAAACACACTACGTAAAGCACTGCACTACTGTATTAAAAACACACTACGTAAAGCACTGCACTACTGTATTAAAAACACACTACGTAAAGCACTGCAGTACTGTATTAAAAACACACTACGTAAAGCACTGCACTACTGTATTAAAACACACTATGTAAAGCACTGCACTACTGTATTAAAACACACTACGTAAAGCACTGCACTACTGTATTAAAAACACACTACGTAAAGCACTGAACTACTGTATTAAAAACACACTACGTAAAGCACTGAACTACTGTATTAAAAACGCACTACATAAAGCACTGCTCTACTGTATTAAAAACACACTACGTAAAGCACTGAACTACTGTATTAAAAACACACTACGTAAAGCACTGAACTACTGTATTAAAAACACACTACATAAAGCACTGCTCTACTGTATTAAAAACACACTACACGTAAAGCACTGCTCTACTGTATTAAAAACACACTACGTAAAGCACTGAACTACTGTATTAAAAACACACTACATAAAGCACTGTACTACTGTATTAAAAACACACTACATAAAGCACTGCACTACTGTATTAAAAACACACTATGTAAAGTTCTGAACTACTGTATTAAAAACACACTACGTAAAGCACTGCACTACTGTATTAAAACACACTATGTAAAGCACTGCACTACTGTATTAAAAACACACCAAGAAAATAGTCACTTGTTAGTGAAATTTCCAATAATTAAGTGGTGAAACTTCACATATAACACGGAGTTCTAGTAGCACTACTTTATTCACATATAACATGGAGTTCTAGTAGCACTACTTTATTCACATATAACATGGAGTTCTAGTAGCACTACTTTATTCACACATAACACGGAGTTCTGGTAGCACTACTTTATTCACACATAACATGGAGTTCTAGTAGCACTACTTTATTCACATATAACATGGAGTTCTAGTAGCACTACTTTCTTCACACATAACATGGAGTTCTAGTAGCACTACTTTATTCACACATAACATGGAGTTCTAGTAGCACTACTTTATTCACACATAACACGGAGTTCTAGTAGCACTACTTTATTCACACATAACACGGAGTTCTGGTAGCATTACTTTATTCACACATAACATGGAGTTCTAGTAGCACTACTTTATTCACACACAACATGGAGTTCTAGTAGCACTATTTATTCACATATAACATGGAGTTCTAGTAGTACTACTTCCAAAGTAAATGTTAATTTTTTTTGTACTATTATATATACATACACACAATAGCAAGACCACAGGTCTGTGACCCACACTTACATAGCCATGACAATGTAAGTTTAATTTCTTTAAGTGAAAAATGGTAATCAGTAGGCCTATTTTTTCATACCAGTTACAAGTTGGTGTGATCAGCAGTACAGAAAGAGTTATGTGACACACAGACACCGAATATTATTATATAGATATTAAATCACATAAAAAACACCCTACACTTTGCAGTTTCTCATTCAAACTGAAAGAACCCCAACAGATGGACATAAAACAACAACACTCTGATTAATAAAAATACCTGGAGAAGAACAATGAGTATAATTAGCAACATAAATATGAACAAATAAAAAAATACATCATTGTTATAACCTACTGCTTGACTGAACTAACAAGAAATACATCATTGTTATAACCTACTGCTTGACTGAACTAACAAGAAATATATCATTGTTGTCACCTACTGCTTGACTGAACTAACAAGAAATAATTCATTGTTGTTACCTACTGCTTCACTGAACTAACAAGAAATACTTCATTGTTGTTACCTACTGCTTCACTGAACTAACAAATACTTCATTGTTGTTACCTACTGCTTCACTGAACTAACAAGAAATACTTCATTGTTATAACCTACTGCTTCACTGAACTAACAAGAAATACATCATTGTTACTACCTACTGCTTCACTGAACTAACAAGAAATACTTCATTGTTGTTACCTACTGCTTCACTGAACTAACAGGAAATACATCATTGTTGTTACCTACTGCTTCACTGAATTAACAAGAAATACTTCATTGTTATAACCTACTGCTTCACTGAACTAACAAGAAATACTTCATTGTTATAACCTACTGCTTCACTGAACTAACAAGAAATACATCATTGTTATAACCTACTGCTTCACAGAACTAACAAGAAATACTTCATTGTTATAACCTACTGCTTCACTGAACTAACAAGAAATACATCATTGTTATAACCTACTGCTTCACTGAACTAACAAGAAATACTTCATTGTTATAACCTACTGCTTCACTGAACTAACAAGAAATACTTCATTGTTATAACCTACTGCTTCACTGAACTAACAAGAAATACTTCATTGTTAATATCTACTGCTTCACTGAACTAACAAGAAATACTTCATTGATATAACCTACTGCTTCACTGAACTAACAAGAAATACTTCATTGTTATAACCTACTGCTTCACTGAACTAACAAGAAATACTTCATTGTTATAACCTACTGCTTCACTGAACTAACAAGAAATACTTCATTGTTAATATCTACTGCTTCACTGAACTAACAAGTAATAATTCATTGTTATAACCTACTGCTTCACTGAACTAACAAGAAATACTTCATTGTTATAACCTACTGCTTCACTGAACTAACAAGTAATAATTCATTGTTATAACCTACTGCTTCACTGAACTAACAAGAAATACATCAGCTAGCCAATAATAACTGTAGGCATAGCTGAGTTTCTGTAGGTCTTTCCATCTTCTTGATGTTTATTTACAAAATGGAGAAAAGCACTGTCATATGTGTGTGTGTGGATTTTTACCTATTGTTTTTTTTTTATTTTAATTTAGTTTGAATTTTGTCCTAAGCTACATGAGAGTTATCTGTGCTAGCCATTCCAAAGTAAGTTGTGAAAAACTAGATAAAAAGCAGCTGGTAATAACCTCCCACAACCAACGCTTGGGCTATTTAGTAATGAATAGTGGGATTGACTGTAACATTACATGAGCCCACATCTGAAAGGGAAAGCATGCTTGTTGAGATGGGAATTGTGAGTGAAGTGCCATGACACTCCAGCCATGTCAAATCCAAAAATTTATCAAACCATATTAAATACACCATTTAACCTAGTATAAAAAATTTTCCAAACATGGTGGCATCTCTTCCTACAAAATCCACCTTCAATTTATAGTGATGGACAGTGTCTCTAGTTTGATGAATGCTCTGGTACAGTGTATGTGAGAATTAATGAACCAATGGTAGAGCATCAGAATATAACAGGTGGGTTTTTTGGGTTATCCTATTGTTAAATAGTTTTAAACAAACTTATATAACAATGTAGATAAATCCAACTCTTATCACAGGAAGAAACTAAAACTGTGATAACAGTCATACTTTCAAGCTCTGGTTAAGAAGTTAGTACATAGAATCATATACAAAAGTTATAATGGTTTTCAAATGAGACCCAAAACGCAAGTGCTTTCGAATAGTTCATTATTCTTCTTCAGGAGAATAAAGGTTTATGTTTAATGAAATATAACAGACATGGATGTTGACATCACATAAACCAGATGGTAAATATAAGTTAGCCTTGAGAATCAGTCAATCATAACCTAGAGTTATTGGTATCAGGTTTAGTTTGTGCCAAACAAGTGTGTACATAAAAGATTTAAGTGTGATAACAGTTATAAGACATGTTGTCCAGTCTTTACAAAGTAATAGTACAAAGTGATGGGAAAAGGAAATAATAATGTGATAAATATATACATGAAAAAATAGTCATACTCTGTGAGTAATACTAATAATGTGACAAATATATACATGAAATAATAGTAATACTCTGTGAGTAATACTAAAAATGTGACAAATATATACATGAAATAATAGTAATACTTTGTGAGTAATACTAATAATGTGACAAATATATACATGAAATAATAGTAATACTATGTGAGTAATACTAATAATGTGACAAATATATACATGAAATAACAGTAATAGTCTGTGAGTAATACTAATAACGTGACAAATATATACATGAAATAATAGTAATACTCTGTGAGTAATACTAATAATGTGACAAATATATAAATGAAATAATAGTAATACTGTGTGAGTAATACTAATAATGTGACAAATATATACATGAAATAATAGTAATACTCTGTGAGTAATACTAATAATGTGACAAATATATACATGAAATAATAGTAATACATTGTGAGTAATACTAGTAATGTGACAAATATATACATGAAATAATAGTAATACTTTGTGAGTAATACTAGTAATGTGACAAATATATACATGAAATAATAGTAATACTGTGTGAGTAATACTAATAATGTGACAAATATATACATGAAATAATAGTAATACTCTGTGAGTAATACTAATAATGTGACAAATATATACATGAAATAATAGTAATACTCTGTGAGTAATACTAATAATGTGAAGTAAGTTTAGTTTTAAAAACCTTTTTTATAGACTTCTGATGGTGAACAATCCCGGGATCGAGATTGATACCATTTGGTGTTACAGTATTTAACATTTGGTGTTACAGTATTTAACATTTGGTGTTACAGTATTTAACAGTGCTGTCCAATAAAACTGTATCTGTATTTCATCACATATGGTATGATAATGAAAGTAATTTTATACATACATAAAAAGTGTGAATTATAAATATTTAATGAGAAGTTACACACGATATTAAAGGAACTAAAATGGTACAAAATTTAATATTCCGATATAGTTTCTCCAGACTGTAATGCCATTACTTTAGATATAGAGTCATAAATATCTTAAAACTGATCATATAACTAAAACAACAGGTAAGAGAGTTGGTAGCTCAAATTCACTCTTTAGGCCTAACTATCTCATAGCTCACTGATAAAAAAATATAATCAAACTTCTTGTTTTCTAAAGCATCTTGAAATGAATGTTATTTTCATATAAATCATGCAGAACTTTGAGTATGGATGTAAATAAAAAATAATTTTAATTTAAACTCAGATAAAATATGCTTGTATTACTTACGTCTGTACCATATATCAGAAATTCGTTCGTCATTGCATGACAAGTAATATTCAAGTTTGTTCGATCACCATCAGGAAACAAGCGAGCTTCTCTCTCTTCTGATTCTCCATGTTCACCTTCAATCTGTTAATACATAGTTGACAAAACTACACATGCAGGACATTCATTTTTAAATATACAGACTCTTTGATGAACATGACATAATTATCCTTTGAAATGTTTGTACACAGAGTTTAAACACACATACAGTTTTATTTGTTGCCTCACAGTACACTATTGGTTGACTTTAAACAGGAAAGTGTTTTACAACAAATTCATAACGACAACTTACAGAAAGGTTGGTTAACAAAAGACAATCATGTGCAACATGATTATGGTAAGATTTTCTTTACAATTCTGTTTTTGGTTCCCAAGATTTTCTTATTTCTGCAAAGAGAACAGGTTTTCTAACTGTTATTATGGACAGAATTAAGTGTTAGGCCTGTCTCTTAAATCACGTGTGCTTTTCTAGGATAAGTACTTTGGGATCCTGTGTATCACATCGTACAGAGTGTCTGCTTAGAAGAGTGTTTCAATATCCATTTTAATGACTCTGTCAAACACTCTGCATTAAAAAAAATCATACTACAAAAATAAGCACCTGACCATCGACACATTACAATAAAAATCCAATCTAGAGCTCCATAAACTTAATTTTGAGGTTTCGAAAAGAACGTTATTGATTAGTCTTACTAGGTCCTCACTCTACAAGGAATACTAGGTCCTTACTCTTCAAGGAATACTAGGTCCTCACTCTTCAAGGAATAACACAAGGACTACTGCTTTTATCATAATAATACACCATTCTTTATGGTAACAACTAAAGATAAATAACACTATGTAACAAAATTTTTACTTTTTCTTGTTTCTAGGTAGAAAGTGTTATTTCCCAATTGCTTAGGCCTAATTTAAATGGAAAAAAAACAAACTATTTTTCTCTTCAAACTTTGCTTTTGTGACCTGGGTAATAAAATTTTCAAGTTTACCCATTTTCCAAAACATTCCAGGTAGATTCAGTAATAAGCAGCTGATGGAGAATTTTCTTAAACTTATAAGAAATTTTCAAGAACTTTATAGAATGTTGTAGAAGAGGAAATAGATCCAGATTACAGATGGTGAGAGAAACTACCACAACCAAAGAGACATCAATAACTTGATCAGAGATCTTGGTCTAACAACGTTGAAGATCCAGATTACAAATGGTGAGAGAAACTACCACAACCAAAGAGACATCAATAACTTGATCAGAGATCTTGGTCTAACAACGTTGAAGATCCAAATTACAGAGGTGAGAGAAACTACCACAACCAAAGAGACATCAATAACTTGATCAGAGATCTTGGTCTAACAACGTTGAAGATCCAGATTACAAATGGTGAGAGAAACTACCACAACCAAAGAGACATCAATAACTTGATCAGAGATCTTGGTCTAACAACATTGAAGATCCAAATTACAGAGGTGAGAGAAACTACCACAACCAAAGAGACATCAATAACTTGATCAGAGATCTTGGTCTAACAAAGTCGAATGTCGAGCTTTTGACATCCAGGCTCAAGGAGTGGGATTTGCGAGATGAAAGTGTGCAAGTCACAAGTCAGAGGAAATGTCATCAACATTTTTCAAGCATCACTCATCAAGATGGGCTCTGCTTCTGTCATAATGTATGTGGTCTATGCAAGGCAACTGGAATTGCCTGTAACCCAAACGAGTGGCATCTCTTCATTGATAGGTCATCTAGAAGCCTCAAAGCTGTGCTGCTCCATAATGGGAATAAGTATCTGTCTCTTCCCCTGGCTCATTTGATGCACCTCAAAGAGGAATACAACAGCATCAAGATCTTGATAGAAACCTTGAAGTATGATGTGTATGGCTGGGAGATTATCAGATACTTCAAAATGGTGACATTCCTAATAGGTCTCCAAGGAGGCTTTACCAAGTTTCCCTGTTATCTTTGCCTTTGGGACAGCAAGAACTACAGCGCACTACAATAGAAAGCACTGGCCACAACTGACCGACCCTGTGGGAAGGCACAATGTCAAGTGTGAGCCACTAGTTAGTGGACCTCCAGAAGGTGTTGTTCCCACCATTGCACATAAAATTGGGTCTTATGAAACAATTTGTCACAGCTCTTGATAAGGAGTCTGCAGCCTTCAAGTACCTTCGAGGCTTCTTCCCTTAGCTGTCCGAAGCAAAGGTCAAAGCTTGTGTCTTCGTTGGACCACAAATAAAGAAGATCCTGGAGTGCAAAGAATTACTAAAGAAGCTCAGTAAGAAGGGAAAAAAAAGGTTGGAGCAGCTTTGTTGTAGTGGTTCAGAGCTTCTTGGGTAAACACAAAGCCAAAAATTATGTGGAACTGGTTGAGGATCTGGTGAAGAACTACGGTAAAATGGGCTGCAGGATGTCCCTGAAAGTCCATATCCTTAATGCTCATCTTGATAAATTCAAGGAGGACAAGGGAGCATACTCAGAGGAGCAAGGCGAGCACTTCCACCAAGATATACAAGATTTGAATGCTGCTACTAAGGAACATGTAACAAAAACATGATGGGAGACTATATTTGGGGTCTGATACATGAAAGTGATTTACATTACAGTCGCAAATCTTGAAAAACTACTCACTTCTAAACATTTTTGTATAACTTTAGTATAAATACATGTAAATCTTGATTCATATGTTATTTTATTCAGACTTTATGTAAATGCAGATGTACAAATTTGCCTGTTTTTACATAGAAAATAGGTTAAATTCTAAATTTCATTATCCAGGTCTCAAAAGCAAAGTTTGAAGGGAATAATGGCCATTTTCTGTACTTTTACAACATAAGCAATTAAGAAATAACACATACTATCCAGGAACAAAATTTGTGTTACATAGTGTTATATTTGAATTATTCTTTGGCTGCCCATAAGCCTTATCATGATATCATGTGAAAAATCCTGGGACAACTTGGAATGTTGAACAAGGAAAAGGGGTGACAGATTAAATATTGTTTAAATAAACACATGCTAGTCCAATCAATACAAAGTTTCAGAGGGTTTTGAGAAATATTGCTTTTGCAAAAGAGACAAAAATTGTTTTTAAAGTGATAAAATGAATTCTGATGTCATTTCACAAAAAGTATTTCCAAACATTTTAAAAGTAAATAATTATTTATCACAGAATAAACTATCTTAAAAACTGTATTTTTCTTCATAATTATTCATCACAGAATGAACTATCTTAAAAGCTGTGTTTTTCCTCATAATTATTAATCACAGAATGAAGTATCTTACTACATGAAGCTGTATCTTTCCTTCCAGTAAAGCTGCTGCATAATCAGCATTAAGTTGGATGTTCTGAACTGAACCAAGGTATTCCCTATCTCGAACAGGGAAGGGTCCTGTCAGTAAATAAAATAGTCATAAGTTAAACACTACACACAATATCAATATTTTGTTAACAGAATTACTGATTTTGACAGTTTTGGTTTGATACCAATACTACACTAATACAGTTAACACTGTGTAACATTTTGGGACAGGACCTACTGGTCCATTTTCCCTTAGTAAATCCATGCTGGCTATCCAATAAGATTCTAATCTTTGTTGAATTACTTTGAATAACATCCTTCAACAGACTTTCCAAAACTTTTCCCACAACTGATGTAAGACTAATGTGTCTATAATTAGTGGGACAATTTTTTTTATGATTTCTGTTGAAAATAGGAGTTACAGTAGCTAACTTTCAATCATCTGGTACCTGCCCACTATTCAAAGACTGACAAAAAATAGTAGTAAGTAACTTAGGTATCCAATCTTTAATCTCCAAGGGTTTTGATGAAAATTTTACAAAGAAAAATTCAAGTTCTATTCGAAATCTAGAACAGTTGATAAAAATAGAGGAAAAAACAGAATTCAGTAACCATAATCAACAGTACTAGTCTTTCTTTGTCATTCATCAAGGGTCCTACTTCACATTCTAAAATTTTTGTTTACCCTTAATGTATTTAAATAAATCCTTACTGTTAATTCAGCCAGTATTTCCTGTTTCACCAACTATCTTGACATTCTACATTATCTTCTAAGCCTCTTACAGTACCAGTCAATTTAAAGTTCTTAAATGTATGTTGCTTTTTAAGTTTTATTTTTTAAACTCTTTTTAAGCCAGCATGGTTTTTACTTGAAGCTACCCTTTCCTTTCTATGATATGTTTGTTTACCTTGAATATTTAAAAACTTAACTTTAAAAGTTTTCCACATCTGATCAATATCTCCATATAACTTGGCTGCCAGTTCACATAACAGATAATTCTTGTTGCATCTCCTCAAAATTTGTTTTAAAATTTATAACCAAACTATCATTATTCCTTATCTCCACATGCAACAAAACATTGAAACTAATACAGCAATGAACACTTGTACCCAGATGTTCCTAATTTCTTCCCACTCTGTCATTTCCATATTTAAAGTTAACAATAAATCTAAACTATCAGTTTCTAGTAGGTTCCTTGTCTAATAATAATAAATAATTAATTGGTGAAGAAATCCATCCTGAACAGTTTCCACAAACCATTCTCTCTCACTGTTTGATATTTCTCAGTCTATGTGCCTGAAATTAAAACCACCCATAATTATGACTTCACTAAGAGTTGAAATCTTAACCTTACTGTAAAGTTTCTCAGCAATTTCATCAGTATCATTTGGTGGTCTGTAACAAATACCTTCTAGAAACCTTTCCACTTTATATCTCTGTAGTTAATTCTGGAAAATATTCCTCAAAATGAAATATATTTTTTCATTTTAAATACCTTTATTAACCCTTTATATTTATTAATCAGTTGCTGTGACCTACCTTTATCTACATCATTATCCCCAACATGCACCATGAAAACCACATCTCTGTTAGCCCCCTTTGTTAAAACCTCCTGCTCTGTCAGTTATATCCTCCTGTGTCCCGTGATATCAAAATTTGATTATTTTCTTCTTATTTACCCTACAAACTATTTTATGTACATGTCTTGTCACAGAATCACTTATAACCTCCATGTTACACATTGTTAATGTTTTATTTGATATCAATACTGTGTAACTACAAATACACATTGTCAAAGTTTTGAGTATTAACTATATAGTTCAAGTACTCTATCTCTCAAACACTGTGTTTAATATTATTTATTGTAGGTCCAGATAATGAGATGTTATTTTAATTATGGATTATAAGTTGTGTTGAGTTAATAAAGAATGTTAACACATGATTCTGACAGTAGCTACAACAACACCTTCTTCAACCTTCTATATACTAAACATAGTTAAGTTGTGTTGAGTTAATAAAGAATGTTAACACATGATTCTGACAGTAGCTACAACAACACCTTCTTCAACCTTCTATATACTAAACATAGTTAAGTTGTGTTGAGTTAATAAAGAATGTTAACACATGATTCTGACAGTAGCTACAACAACACCTTCTTCAACCTTCTATATACTAAACATAGTTAAGTTGTGTTGAGTTAATAAAGAATGTTAACACATGATTCTGACAGTAGCTACAACAACACCTTCTTCAACCTTCTATATACTAAACATAGTTAAGTTGTGTTGAGTTAATAAAGAATGTTAACACATGATTCTGACAGTAGCTACAACAACACCTTCTTCAACCTTCTATATACTAAACATAGTTAAGTTGTGTTGAGTTAATAAAGAATGTTAACACATGATTCTGACAGTAGCTACAACAACACCTTCTTCAACCTTCTATATACTAAACATAGTTAAGTTGTGTTGAGTTAATAAAGAATGTTAACACATGATTCTGACAGTAGCTACAACAACACCTTCTTCAACCTTCTATATACTAAACATAGTTAAGTTGTGTTGAGTTAATAAAGAATGTTAACACATGATTCTGACAGTAGCTACAACAACACCTTCTTCAACCTTCTATATACTAAACATAGTTAAGTTGTGTTGAGTTAATAAAGAATGTTAACACATGATTCTGACAGTAGCTACAACAACACCTTCTTCAACCTTCTATATACTAAACATAGTTAAGTTGTGTTGAGTTAATAAAGAATGTTAACACATGATTCTGACAGTAGCTACAACAACACCTTCTTCAACCTTCTATATACTAAACATAGTTAAGTTGTGTTGAGTTAATAAAGAATGTTAACACATGATTCTGACAGTAGCTACAACAACACCTTCTTCAACCTTCTATATACTAAACATAGTTAAGTTGTGTTGAGTTAATAAAGAATGTTAACACATGATTCTGACAGTAGCTACAACAACACCTTCTTCAACCTTCTATATACTAAACATAGTTAAGTTGTGTTGAGTTAATAAAGAATGTTAACACATGATTCTGACAGTAGCTACAACAACACCTTCTTCAACCTTCTATATACTAAACATAGTTTCAGTGACACATACACACACTTGCAATGGGAAGCAAACTGAAGATATGTAAACCATAACAGTGTCATGATCAAACAGGCTATAAATCATGATAATAACTGACATCTGATCACCATTAACCAAGTATGTAAAAAATGTATTTTAAAAATACATCTAGTTGTTGCTAGCAATATAAAAATATTCTAAAAATACAACAAGCAAGTAATAACCCATTACATATGTCCAAAAAAATGCATCTTTTTGTTAAAAACATAAAAATATATTCTAAAAATATGTATAGATTGTAAAGACAAGTAATCAAAATATGCCTAGCTGGTAACAGTGTACAAACAAGAAATCATAGTATACCTAGCTGGTAACAGTGTACAAACAAGAAATCATAATATACCTAGCTGGCAACAGTGTACAAACAAGAAATCATAATATACCTAGCTGGCAACAGTGTACAAACAAGTAATCAAAATATACCTAGCTGGTAACAGTGTACAAACAAGAAATCAAAATATGACTAGCTAGTGACAATTTACAAACAAGTAATCAAAATATGACTAGCTGGTAATAATACAAGATCCTCAGTTATGAAAAGCTAACCCATCTAGGTGTAGGACAATGTTTTGAAATATTATGTCCTAGAACAGGCTGACTGGTAGATATAAATTACATAACTGTACAATTCATGTCCCAGAACAGGCTGACTGGTAGATATAAATTACATAACTGTACAATTCATGTCCCAGAACAGGCTGACTGGTAGATATAAATTACATAACTGTACAATTCATGTCCCAGAACAGGCTGACTGGTAGATATAAATTACATAACTGTACAATTCATGTCCCAGAACAGGCTGACTTGTAGATATAAATTACATAATTGTACAATTCATGTCCCAGAACAGGCTGACTGGTAGATATAAGTTACATAACTGTACAATTCATGTCCCAGAACAGGCTGACTGGTAGATATAAATTACATAACTGTACAATTCATGTCCCAGAACAGGCTGACTGGTAGATATAAATTACATAACTGTACAATTCATGTCCCAGAACAGGCTGATTGGTAGATATAAATTACATAACTGTACAATTCATGTCCCAGAACAGGCTGACTGGTAGATATAAATTACATAACTGTACAATTCATGTCCCAGAACAGGCTGACTGGTAGATATAAATTACATAACTGTACAATTCATGTCCCAGAACAGGCTGACTGGTAGATATAAATTACATAACTGTACAATTCATGTCCCAGAACAGGCTGATTGGTAGATATAAATTACATAACTGTACAATTCATGTCCCAGAACAGGCTGACTGGTAGATATAAATTACATAACTGTACAATTCATGTCCCAGAACAGGCTGACTGGTAGATATAAATTACATAACTGTACAATTCATGTCCCAGAACAGGCTGATTGGTAGATATAAATTACATAACTGTACAATTCATGTCCCAGAACAGGCTGATTGGTAGATATAAATTACATAACTGTACAATTCATGTCCCAGAACAGGCTGACTGGTAGATATAAATTACATAACTGTACAATTCATGTCCCAGAACAGGCTGACTGGTAGATATAAATTACATAACTGTACAATTCATGTCCCAGAACAGGCTGACTGGTAGATATAAATTACATAACTGTACAATTCATGTCCCAGAACAGGCTGACTGGTAGATATAAATTACATAACTGTACAATTCATGTCCCAGAACAGGCTGACTGGTAGATATAAATTACATAACTGTACAATTCATGTCCCAGAACAGGCTGATTGGTAGATATAAATTACATAACTGTACAATTCATGTCCCAGAACAGGCTGACTGGTAGATATAAATTACATAACTGTACAATTCATGTCCCAGAACAGGCTGACTGGTAGATATAAATTACATAACTGTACAATTCATGTCCCAGAACAGGCTGACTGGTAGATATAAATTACATAACTGTACAATTCATGTCCCAGAACAGGCTGACTGGTAGATATAAATTACATAACTGTACAATTCATGTCCCAGAACAGGCTGACTGGTAGATATAAATTACATAACTGTACAATTCATGTCCCAGAACAGGCTGACTGGTAGATATAAATTACATAACTGTACAATTCATGTCCCAGAACAGGCTGACTGGTAGATATAAATTACATAACTGTACAATTCATGTCCCAGAACAGGCTGACTGGTAGATATAAATTACATAACTGTACAATTCATGTCCCAGAACAGGCTGACTGGTAGATATAAATTACATAACTGTACAATTCATGTCCCAGAACAGGCTGACTGGTAGATATAAATTACATAACTGTACAATTCATGTCCCAGAACAGGCTGATTGGTAGATATAAATTACATAACTGTACAATTCATGTCCCAGAACAGGCTGACTGGTAGATATAAATTACATAACTGTACAATTCATGTCCCAGAACAGGCTGACTGGTAGATATAAATTACATAACTGTACAATTCATGTCCCAGAACAGGCTGATTGGTAGATATAAATTACATAACTGTACAATTCATGTCCCAGAACAGGCTGACTGGTAGATATAAATTACATAACTGTACAATTCATGTCCCAGAACAGGCTGACTGGTAGATATAAATTACATAACTGTACAATTCATGTCCCAGAACAGGCTGATTGGTAGATATAAATTACATAACTGTACAATTCATGTCCCAGAACAGGCTGATTGGTAGATATAAATTACATAACTGTACAATTCATGTCCCAGAACAGGCTGACTGGTAGATATAAATTACATAACTGTACAATTCATGTCCCAGAACAGGCTGACTGGTAGATATAAATTACATAACTGTACAATTCATGTCCCAGAACAGGCTGACTGGTAGATATAAATTACATAACTGTACAATTCATGTCCCAGAACAGGCTGACTGGTAGATATAAATTACATAACTGTACAATTCATGTCCCAGAACAGGCTGACTGGTAGATATAAATTACATAACTGTACAATTCATGTCCCAGAACAGGCTGACTGGTAGATATAAATTACATAACTGTACAATTCATGTCCCAGAACAGGCTGACATAACTGGTAGATATAAATTACATAACTGTACAATTCATGTCCCAGAACAGGCTGACTGGTAGATATAAATTACATAACTGTACAATTCATGTCCCAGAACAGGCTGACTGGTAGATATAAATTACATAACTGTACAATTCATGTCCCAGAACAGGCTGACTGGTAGATATAAATTACATAACTGTACAATTCATGTCCCAGAACAGGCTGACTGGTAGATATAAATTACATAACTGTACAATTCATGTCCCAGAACAGGCTGACTGGTAGATATAAATTACATAACTGTACAATTCATGTCCCAGAACAGGCTGATTGGTAGATATAAATTACATAACTGTACAATTCATGTCCCAGAACAGGCTGATTGGTAGATATAAATTACATAACTGTACAATTCATGTCCCAGAACAGGCTGACTGGTAGATATAAATTACATAACTGTACAATTCATGTCCCAGAACAGGCTGACTGGTAGATATAAATTACATAACTGTACAATTCATGTCCCAGAACAGGCTGACTGGTAGATATAAATTACATAACTGTACAATTCATGTCCCAGAACAGGCTGATTGGTAGATATAAATTACATAACTGTACAATTCATGTCCCAGAACAGGTGACTGGTAGATATAAATTACATAACTGTACAATTCATGTCCCAGAACAGGCTGACTGGTAGATATAAATTACATAACTGTACAATTCATGTCCCAGAACAGGCTGACTGGTAGATATAAATTACATAACTGTACAATTCATGTCCCAGAACAGGCTGACTGGTAGATATAAATTACATAACTGTACAATTCATGTCCCAGAACAGGCTGACTGGTAGATATAAATTACATAACTGTACAATTCATGTCCCAGAACAGGCTGATTGGTAGATATAAATTACATAACTGTACAATTCATGTCCCAGAACAGGTGACTGGTAGATATAAATTACATAACTGTACAATTCATGTCCCAGAACAGGCTGACTGGTAGATATAAATTACATAACTGTACAATTCAGAATTTGTTTTTCATATTTGAAATCCATGAAGTATGAAAAAACATACAGCTGTATATACAAGGGGTGGACGAACCCCCCCAGATGTTATTAATTTGTTATATCTTTTATTAAATAACATAAACATATGTTTTTAGAACACACCCGATGAGATCTGTTCGAATTTGATTTGAACTCCTAGTTTCAGCTCTGGCTTAAATAAATATCTGAACTTTTCATGATTTCAGTTACATTTTCTCATAAAAACGTACTGTGTACCAGCTGTAGTTTCTTAGACCTTCTTATTACAATTAGCTTATAAAATGATCAAACATGTTTCTCTGTAACAATCGAACGTAAAAATGAAACTCAAAATAACACCAACCACTTTCATAAGTTAATATTTAGTGGACATCCTCTTGGATTTCAGTACTGCTTCATATTGACCTGGTATGTTTTTAATGAGTGTCTACAGATATTCCTGAGTGATTGACTGTCATCCTTCTTTGAGTAGTTCTAAAAGTTCATCTTCAGTGTTTGGCTTATGGTCTTTCGTTAATTGGTTTAACTCAGCTCATAAATTTTCAATCAGATTAATTCAGGTGATTGACCTGGCCATTTTATAACATCAAATTTCTTATTTCTTAGTTATATTTTAATACAGGTGATTGACCTAGCCATTCTATAACATAAAATTTCTTATTTCTTAGTTATATTTTAATACAGGTGATTGACCTGGCCATTCTGTAACGTCAAATTTCTTATTTCTTTGTTATATTTTAATACAGGTGATTGACCTGGCCATTCTGTAACATCAAATTTCTTATTTCTTAGTTATATTTTAATACAGGTGATTGACCTGGCCATTCTATAACATCAAATTTCTTATTTCTTAGTTAGATTTTAATACAGGTGATTGACCTGGCCATTCTATAACATCAAATTTCTTATTTCTTTGTTATATTTTAATACAGGTGATTGACCTGGCCATTCTGTAACATCAAATTTCTTATTTCTTAGTTATATTTTAATACAGGTGATTGACCTGGCCATTCTGTAACATCAAATTTCTTATTTCTTAGTTATATTTTAATACAGGTGATTGACCTGGCCATTCTATAACATAAAATTTCTTATTTCTTTGTTATATTTTAATACAGGTGATTGACCTGGCCATTCTGTAACATCAAATTTCTTATTTCTTTGTTATATTTTAATATAGGTGATTGACCTGGCCATTCTATAACATCAAATTTCTTATTTCTTTGTTATATTTTAATACAGGTGATTGACCTGGCCATTCCATAACATCAAATTTCTTATTTCTTAGTTATATTTTAATACAGGTGATTGACCTGGCCATTTTATAACATCAAATTTCTTATTTCTTAGTTATATTTTAATACAGGTGATTGACCTGGCCATTCTGTAACATCAAATTTCTTATTTTTGAGTTATATTTTAATACAGGTGATTGACCTGGCCATTCCATAACATCAAATTTCTTATTTCTTAGTTATATTTTAATACAGGTGATTGACCTGGCCATTCTATAACATCAAATTTTTTATTTCTTAGTTATATTTTAATACAGGTGATTGACCTGGCCATTCTATAACATCAAATTTCTTATTTCTAAGTTATATTTTAATACAGGTGATTGACCTGGCCATTCTGTAACATCAAATTTCTTATTTCTTAGTTATATTTTAATACAGGTGATTGACCTGGCCATTCTGTAACATCAAATTTCTTATTTCTTAGTTATATTTTAATACAGGTGATTGACCTGGCCATTCTATAACATCAAATTTCTTATTTCTTAGTTATATTTTAATACAGGTGACTGACCTGGCCATTCTATAACAGCAAATTTCTTAGTTATATTTTAATACAGGTGATTGACCTGGCCATTCTATAACATCAAATTTCTTATTTATATTTTAATACGGGTGATTGACCTGGCCATTCTGTAACATCAAATTTCTTATTTCTTAGTTATATTTTAATACAGGTGATTGACCTGGCCATTCTATAACATCAAATTTCTTATTTCTTTGTTATATTTTATAATAATTCCACAACTACAGAAAAACTTGTCCGATCATTTTGTAAGCTAATTGTAATAAGAAGACATAAGAACCTACAGCAGGTGTTCACTTGTTATGAGAAAATGTAGCTAAAATAAAAACTTCAGGTATTTAATATATATATTAAGCCAGAGTTAAAATTAGGATTTGAGATCAAATTCAAAGAGATCTCATGGAGTATGTTCTAAAAACATAGTTTTATTTTCTTTCAGTATCATTTGTTCACTTCCAATTAATATGATTTGCTTTATCTGATCAAGGTAAGCAGCATCTACAAACACCACAGTCTCCTTTCTAATGTTTATGTTCATGGCAACGAATATCAACTCATGTATGTGTGTATATATATTATCAATCAGAAGAATAACATGCTTCAGCTTGTTACAGATTGTATTACTGGATAATGGTTAAGTAATCTGGAGCTTCCACTCCTGTCTTTTAGTTCTCTCATTTGTTGTCCCTAAAGTTGGGTCAGTATTTTGAGATTGGGGATCATACAAAACAGGTAATAAAATATGTCAAGCTACTAATAATATAAAATATCAGGTAACCAACATATCACAAGCTAATAATTATATAAAAAACAGGTAATCACAATATATTTCTAGCTGGTAATAATATAAAAAACAGGTAATCACAATATATTTCTAGCTGGTAGTAATATAAAAAACAGGTAATCACAATATAATTCAAGCTAATAATAATATAAAAAAACAAGTAATCAAAACATCCCTAGCTGGTAATAATATAAAAAAACAGGTAATCAAAATATCTCAATCTAATAATAACAATACAAAAAACAGGTAATCAAAATATCTCAATCTAATATTGACAATACAAAAAACAGGTTATGAAAATATCTCAATCTAATAATAACAATACAAAAAACAGGTTATCAAAATATCTCAATCTAATAATAACAATACAAAAAACAGGTTATCAAAATATCTCAATCTAATAATAACAATACAAAAAACAGGTAATCAAAATATCTTAATCTAATAATAACAATACAGAAAACAGGTTATCAAAATATCTCTGTGTGGTAACACAAATAATCAAATATGCTTAGTTTATAACAATGTAAAAACAAGTATACTAAAAGCTGGTATTTTAAAAATAACATTTGGATTAATTCACTTTAATAATTTATAATACCTGTTTCTCCTAATCCATAAAACCAGGCTCTGTTGTTCATTCCAACAGCAAGATGGTAAGGTCCAAGTGCAAGAAATCCTGGCTCCACTTCTACTCTAAGACTCACAGGGATTTCCTATGATATACAAAAACACCAAAACTTGTATGCTATCTTTATTTTTCTGATGTTGGGCTAACTTAACATTTTAATAAGTAGGTCAACCTGGATTGTCTTCCTAACAACCATAACACTGTTTAGATGGTGTTGAAATAATTTAGAAACATTTCCAGATGGAAATGTCTCATACCAATCTCTCCTTATATCAACAGGTCACTCATTTCTATACCAATGTTTAGGGCTAACTTAACATTTTAATAAGTAGGTCAACCTGGATTGTCTTCCTAACAACCATAACACTGTTCAGATGGTGTTGAAATAATTGAGAAACATTTCCAGATGGAAATGTCTCATACCAATCTCTCCTTATATCAACAGGTCGCTCATTTCTATACCAATGTTTAACCAAAGCAACAACACGTTGGACATTTGTGTTTATAAATTTAACAACTCATAAAAATCAAGTATGAAATGGACACTTTGTTTACCATAAACATTTCTTAATCTAATTTTAATTTACATAGAGAGAATAACCACCATGAGACACAGCTGTATCATTATATAATACTCCTACCATCACTGATCTGAAAGTAAGATTTTAATCACAAGCTGAATGGAAGGAAATATTATGAAGAAAACATTATCTCAGCTTTCAGATGGTGTATTAAGTTTAGATATTGGAAAATGAAAAAAATTAGTTGATTGTATTTTACACTGTTTCATACAATAAACTCAAAATGTTCACTATCTACAAACATTTGGCGAGAAATAAACAATAAATATGTGTTAATATGACATGCTGCAGCTAAGTGTCATACTTGGGCAAGCTCCACCTATGCAGTCGGTAAGTTTCAAATTTCTACTCTTCAAATACAAATTACGATTTGGGGGAGGGGTATGAATATTCGAATGAATCCACTTGCTGTTTTAATTTTTTTAGCTAAGTCAGTGTTAATAAACATTATATTAAAACAACATAATGATTCTTTTATATTAAAACAACATAATGATTCTTTCTTTGTGCAGAACAGAAGTAAATTCTGCAATTTGTATTTTCCTTCAAGTTATTAATTTTATTTTTTTCTCAAACAGATCATACAGTTTTGTTTTAAAAAAATTCAACAATGTCATTAACCCTAAGAAACAGCTACACAATGTACATCATTCAAACTTATTTCATATCTTTGGTTTTTTTCTGGAATATGTACAAATTAAAAGGAAGTTCTATTCATCTTATGCTGGATTTCCCTTCTACAGATTCATTTGATTTTTACAAAAAATATCATTCCTAAAAACAACCACATGTCATTCATTCAAGTTGCTATAATTATAGTAAGTGCAACTACATTTTACTGTAAAACTTTCACTATTTTGTTTACCATCAGTTATGGTAAAAGCAAATACTTTTTACTGTAAAACTTTCAGTATTTTGTTTACCATCAATTATAGTAAAACTTTCAGTGTTTTGTTTACCATCAATGACTGTGAACACAAATACTTTTTACTGTAAAACTTTCAGTATTTCGTTTGCCATCAATTAGGGTAAATACAAATACTTTTTACTGTAAAACTTTCAGTATTTTGTTTACCATCAATTAGGGTAAATACAAATACTTTTTACTGTAAAACTTTCAGTATTTTGTTTACCATCAATTATAGTAAAACTTTCAGTGTTTTGTTTACCATCAATGACTGTGAACACAAATACTTTTTACTGTAAAACTTTCAGTATTTTGTTTGCCATCAATTAGGGTAAATACAAATACTTTTTACTGTAAAACTTTCAGTATTTTGTTTACCATCAATTAAGGTAAATACAAATACTTTTTACTGTAAAACTTTCAGTATTTTGTTTATCATCATTACAGTAAATACAAATACACTGTAAATATTTTGTTTACCATCAATTACAGTAAATACAAATACCTTTTACTGTAAAACTTTCAGTATTTTGTTTATCATAAATTACAGTAAATACAAATACTTTTTGCTGTAAAACTTTCAGTATTTTGTTTACCATCAATTAAGGTAAATACAAATACTTTTTACTGTAAAATTTCTAATACTTTCTTTCTTGAATGGAGAAGACTCAGCAGCTAAACTTTCATTTCTAATCCATCTTAGCTTCTGATACAAATAACACAAAATAACAAAAAAATACTGTAACTGATGGTAAACAAAATACTAACTCAAAAGTTTACATTTTCAAAATAAGGAAAGTTTCTGCCTGAAGTAAGGAAACTTACGTTGACAATATCAAAACAAAGCAACAACATATCACAGTCTTCTCACCTGTTCAACAATATTGGTTATTGACACTTCTAACAATGAAGTTAAGTAGGCGAGTCGAGTACCATAACTATCACCAAGAACTGGTAATTTTGTAAGATAGACGTGAACACTTCCTCCAGATCCTGATACTGCCAAAAGCTGTCCATCATCTGTCCAATCCAACCACTCAAGACCTCTTTCTTCATCAACAGTTATTACAGACTGGACTTCTTTTAAATCATTCAAATCATGAATTTTAATTCTAAAAGTTGAAAAAAAAACAATCCAATCCATAAAAACTGAATTGCCCCAGTAGTATATAATAATTGAATATCTGTAACTTTATTTGATTGTCCAACAGGCACTTGCTGTCCATCACACAAAGTTTCATCATGAATACTCTGCCCAAACAATCTCTCAGAGAATGTTTATGTTTGCTTACTATACAATAACCATAATATTTTAATTTTCAAACAAGTCAACTACAGAATGTGTCAATTACATTTATTTTACGTCATATCAGCCAATACCAATTAAATATAATCTTAGACTATTAGCTGGTATAATTGTACAAAAAATTACAACAGAAGAAATTAGAAACCTTTACAACTTTAACTAAAATATTTTATAACAATTACATTTTAGTTGAAAACTAAGCATTTAAATAAAACACAAACTTTTATACCAGAAACCACATTTCTCTACTTGGTAAACAATCTAAAAACTGTTATTTTCTTGACAAACAACATGATTTACTGTATAAAATTATTAATTAATGTACACAACTGTTAATGTTAACACCATTAGGAAGCTCTAGTCATGATTTACTGTATAAGATAATTAATTAATCTATATAATGTTAACACCATCATACAGTAATAATTATGATTTTCTGTATGAGGTAATTAATTAATCTACATAATAATCAGTGATGTCGAGAAACCCACTTGTTGAGAAATTTATATGCAAAAACGGCTCGTTTGGGTTGAGAAAATATTTTACGTAGAAGGTCAAAACGTTGTTTGCTCTTCTATGTAAAATATTTTCTCAACCCAAATGAGCCGTTTTTGCATATAAAGAATCTACATAATGTTAACAACATTAGGAAGCTCTAGTCATGATTTAGTTTATAAGGTAATTAATTAATCTACATAATGTTAACAACATTAGGAAGCTCTAGTCATGATTTACTGTATAAGGTAATTAATTAATCTACATAATGTTAACAACATTAGAAAGCTCTAGTCATGATTTACTGTATAAGGTAATTAATTAATCTACATAATGTTAACACCATTAGGAAGCTCTAGTCATGATTTACTGTATAAGGTAATTAATTAATCTACATAATGTTAACACCATTAGGAAGCTCTAGTCATGATTTACTGTATAAGGTAATTAATTAATCTACATAATGTTAACAACATTATACAGTTCTAATTGTGATTTACTGTACAAGGTAATTAATTAATTATATAATTTTAATACCATTAGACAGTTCTAATTAGGATTTACTGTATAAGGTTATTATTTAATCTAATTTTAATACCGTTAGACAGTTGTTATCACGATTACTTATAACAAAGTAATATATCTTTAAAACAGTTAGGAATGCTTTACATCGAGCATGTGATTAATAAAATGTGAGTTTCTTTTCTTTTATGAACATAAAAATGATTGACCACCAAGTAACTCACGTGTTCTCTCCACACGAAGCTACTGTATTCTGAGGTAAACATGCAGACATATGAACCAGTCTTTCCTTGTGGCACTTCATCTGAAGCAGTTCCTATGAAACAATCATCTAACTTCAAACAAAACATCCTTACTTATTGCCTATTTCTTTTTGTTGTTAAACTTTCATGTTACACTAAAATAATTTATCTTTGTGATCATAAAATAATATCATAAGTTACTTTAATGGTTTTTAACTTTGAGCTTTACTTCCAAGAAGAAGTACCACATAATAACACATCATCATAAACTGAGAAAAAAGTAGTCCACTACCTAAAGACTTCATAGTGAGAGAGCTATTACTAGCTTATCACACTCTTACAACTTAAGTGAGTTGGTTATTTTATAAGTTGAAGGTTTGTGATAAACTAGTGAGTTGGTTATTCTATAAGTTGTAAGTCTGTGATAAACTAGTGAGTTGGTTATTCCTTAAGTTGTAGGTTTGTGATAAACTAGTGAGTTGGTTATTCTATAAGTTGTAAGTTTGTGATAAGCTAGTGAGTTGGTTGTTCCTTAAGTTGTAGGTTTGTGATAAATTAGTGAGTTGGTTATTCTATAAGTTGTAAGTTTGTGATAAGCTAGTGAGTTGGTTGTTCCTTAAGTTGTAGGTTTGTGATAAATTAGTGAGTTGGTTATTCTATAAGTTGTAGGTTTGTGATAAGCTAGTGAGTTGGTTATTCCTTAAGTTGCAGGTTTGTGATAAGCTAGTGAGTTGGTTATTCCTTAAGTTGTAAGTTTGTGATAAACTAGTGAGTTGGTTATTCCTTAAGTTGTAGGTTTGTGATAAACTAGTGAGTTGGTTATTCCTTAAGTTGTAAGCTTGTGATAAATTAGTGAGTTGGTTATTCCTTAAGTTGTAGGTTTGTGATAAATTAGTGAGTTGGTTATTCCTTAAGTTGTAGGTTTGTGATAAGCTAGTGAGTTGGTTATTCCTTACGTTGTAGGTTTGTGATAAACTAATGAGTTGGTTATTCCTTAAGTTGTAAGTTTGTGATAAATTAGTGAGTTGGTTATTCCTTAAGTTGTAGGTTTGTGATAAATTAGTGAGTTGGTTATTCCTTAAGTTGTAGGTTTGTGATAAGCTAGTGAGTTGGTTATTCCTTACATTGTAGGTTTGTGATAAACTAGTGAGTTGGTTATTCCTTAAGTTGTAAGTTTGTGATAAACTAGTGAGTTGGTTATTCTATAAGTTGTAGGTTTGTGATAAGCAGGTGAGTTGGTTATTCTATAAGTTGTAGGTTTGTGATAAGCTAGTGAGTTGGTTATTTCTTAAGTTGTAGGTTTATTTTATCTTTCACTAACAATCTACAACATTGGTATAAACAAAACTTTAGAAAAAGAAGTGAATCTTAACCTATTTTTCAACAATGAATTCCTTCTGAAGAAATTGTGTATATTCCCATATATATAGATATACGAGGTCTGTTAAAAAAATAGGCGGACTGTTTGAATTGCGCGGCTCCAGTTGGTTCCAGGGGAATCCGCTTGGTGTCGCTAGGTTCGCACAGATCAGCTGATTACGATGCCATTTCCCGATTGCAGATATCTTCATTTGTGTATTAGCTACGTGAAGCTAAGTGAAGTGCAATTTTTTCGTTTGGAGGATTTCAGAATGAATGACCTGAAGGAGCAACGACTTGCTGTGAAATTTTGTGTTAAGCTTGGAAAATCTGCGACTGAAACTTTTGCTATGCTTAACACGGCTTACGGTGATGTTGCTATGAAGCGTACGGCATGTTTCAAGTGGCATGAATGTTTTAAGGATGGTCGACAGTCCATTGAAGATAGACGTCCTTCCACGTCAACTGACGACCCACACGTCGACAAATTCAACACCCTGGTGCGGGCAAATCGACGTCTGACTGTCAGGAAGCTTGCTGAAGAGTGTGGGATATCAGTTGGATCTTGTTACGAGATTTTGACCGAAAAATTGAAGATGCACCGCATTGCTGCGAAATTTGTGCCACGCAGAACTCATGAGTTTTTGGCCAAACACTCGATCACTGTTCTTCCCCACCCCCCGTATTCACCTGACCTTGCTCCTTGCAATTTTTTCTTGTTCCCCAAACTCAAAAGACCCTTGAAAGGAAGAAGATTTGAGACGATTCCCGAGATTAAGGCAAATGCGATGAAGAAGCTGGAGGACATTACAAAAGAAGCGTACCAGGACTGTTTCAACAAGTGGAAACAGCGTTGGGATAAGTGTGTGCATTGGGGAGGAGAGTACTTTGAAGGGGTCCCAGACCTGTAACTTCTAAATGAAGTACATTTTGTTTAATGATGTCAGTTCGAGTATTTTTTGAACAGCCCTCGTATAACCTACATAAATATGTAATATGTAAGTAAATAACCTTCACAAATATGTAATGTATATGTATATACATAAATAACCTACAGAAATATGTAATATATTCAATACCACAAACCCGATAACATTAAAAGTTACCAGAAACAAAAAGTGTTTGTGATTGTGTATTTTTTCTAGAATACACACATCAAACTATCTGGTGTGTCCACCTAGGGAAAATGTACCTGACTTGAGCACTATAATTCTACAAACTTACTGCTGTCCAATGTGGACAAAAAGTGTTTACTTGTAAGTCATATGAAAGATTGCATCTTTCATATTCCATTTGATACCATTGAAAATTTTCTACAAAAAATATACAGAAGAAATTCATGAAGATACATTACAAAAATCAAAACAGCTATAAGCCATATAAGTTAAGTCTAAATATTTCATAATACATTATTAAAAATAACCAAATACATGTAAAAATTTCTAAGGAAGTTACAGTGCAAGATCATACAAAAACCTTTAGAATCAAAACTTTTTCACATCAGTTAATTATATGGTATGTGACAGAAAATTACACAATGCTAGCAGATAAACTCAAGATACTAGAAAGTGTAAATGTTTTTAGATTCATCTACTTTCTAACTCTTTTGTGCTTGGTCAACTGCAAGTGAGTGCACTGACTGCAAGTCTTGTAAAATAAAAATAGGATGTTTTTGGATTGCATAAAGTATTGGCCTTAAAACAATAGTAGTCCGTAAGTTAGTCATAAAGCAAACTAAGAAGTCACTGACGAAACTTGGAAGTATGGTAGTAATACAAGCTTATGCCTATTGAAGGATACATACTGTATTTGTTGAATGAAGTTCCTCAAGTGTTGTTACATCAGCAATGGTTAGATCTTACCAACTACAATGTACTAAGTTCACTTTACAAAACACACAACTACACTCATTAGCCCTGATGCAGAAGTTTGATTTAGTTTAATAATTCTCGATATGTTGGAAAGTAAACTTAAAGGTTAATAAAAAGTAGGGTTATACATTAAATCAGAATGGTAGGAATATTTGATTTAAAGTTATGTAATAACGTTGTCAAAAATTGAGGAGAGAGACTTAACCATAAGTAGTATATTTCTCCACACTTTAAGTAACATTTCATGAACTATACACATCAAAAAACCTAGAAAACATAACAAAAAGAACAACACATGAAACTTAGAGGAATGAACATAAAGAAAAATTCTTCAGTAACCAGTAAAACAACTACATTTGATAGCACTGAATATTGAACAGCATGTTACTATCATATTTCAGTTTTATTTTTGAAACTTAATATTCAGTGATCAGATGTTGAACAGATATTTGAGTTGTTTCCTCTTCCATTCTATAAATACAACAATTTTCTTAATCTTACCTGACCTATCTCTTTAAGATGAGTAGATATCACCACAAGTCTTACCTGACCTATCTCTTTAAGATGAGTAGATATCACCACAAGTCTTACCTGACCTATCTCTTTAAGATGAGTAGATATCACCACAAGTCTTACCTGACCTATCTCTTTAAGATGAGTAGATATCACCACAAAATATCCATGAGAGAATCCTAACAGAATGTATCCATCTCCATACCTACAAATAAATATATTTATACCTTATCATAAAAAATACATATTTATTGTCTCTGTCTTCTGTTTAGTGTAATATTACCATAACATCGTGTATTTTATGTTCAAACATCATACAGGGAGCTGAATTGCCAACTACAAGGACCGTTTTCTTATCTCCTCCATTGATGTGTAACACTTTATTATTTTTCTTATACGTAATAAGAGAGTAATCACCTTCCTAATCCACAGACAACAGAAGGGAGTAAAGATGTAGGATCACCTTCCTACTTCTGACCATAGACAACAGAAGGGAGTAAAGATGTAGATCACCTTCCCACTTCTGACCACAGACAGCAGAAGGGAGTAAAGATGTGGATCACCTTCCTACTTCTGACCACAGACAACAGAAGTTAGCAAAGATGTAGGATCACCTTCCCACTTCTGCCAACAGACAACAGAAAGTGGTAAAGATGTAGGATCACCTTCCCACTTCTGCCCACAGACAACAGAAGGTGGTAAAGATGTAGGATCACCTTCCCACTTCTGCCCACAGACAACAGAAGGTGGTAAAGATGTAAGATCACCTTCCCACTTCTGCCCACAGACAACAGAAGGTGGTAAAGATGTAGGATCACCTTCCCACTTCTGCCCACAGACAACAGAAGGTGGTAAAGATGTAGGATCACCTTCCCATTTCTGGCCACAGACAACAGAAGGTGTTAAAGATGTGGGTCATTGTGAGCTTGAGCATCCCATAATTCCTTTTCTTTCATTTTTTTAAGTATTGTGAGGCCAGAAAAAATTAGAACTAAATAGAGAAGATACTCCCAAAATAATTTGGGTCTTACTTCAGCTAATACCATAAAATCATGGCACATTACTTGATAACCTATCTTATGGTTCAACACATTACATAATGGTCCACCTTATGGTTCTGGATGTTTGTTTTGTAGCTGTTTCTCAAGCAAATTAAATCTATCTAGCTTTATTCCATGTAAGGTATTGATATGTTGTGAGTAAAAACTTTGTTATTACAAGTGGAATTCAGGTCAGTACTGAACAAATCTGAACATTTTATTTTTTAGGATTTCAGCTTTTGATAAGTAAATTTCAATAAGACAAGGGGAATAAAAATATTTTTCAGAAATCAGATGCAAATGGAACAGTATATGTGGTTATCATCACAGTTGTAATACAGTTTAAACCTAGTTGAAAGTGAAGCCATTATGTGGCAATAAGTAAAAACCAACACTACCTTGAGATAGGAAACCTTGAAACATTAACTAGTTAACTTAAACTTTTTGTTAAGCCACAGAAACAGTGAAAACAAATGTGTTGTGTGAATGTGATATAAATACTGATGTTACACCAAGCATATGCTATAATAAACAAGGACTAGAAAAGATAGTAATTTGTTTCAATTAAGCAATGAATCATTAAAAAACAACTGAACAATCTATTATTTCTCTAAATTATAAACTTAACAGCCATTCATAAGTAGAAAATAATTTTTATGAATATCATTATCCAAACAGCATGACAGAAAGCTAGGTTTTGTCTTTAGTTACACACAAAGTTACATACATATTACAATAGCATTTCAAATACAGAAGAAATTTGATACTTGCAACACTTTACTAACTAGACAGAATTAATAAAAAATAAACTAAAAACGCAGCTTTCTGGTCTATAATATCGAACCTTAAGACTTGTAACACTTTACTAACTAGACAGAATTAATTCAAAATAAACTAAAAACACAGCTTTCTGCTACATAATATTGAACCTTAAGACTTGTAACACTTTACTAACTAGACAGAATTAATAAAAAATAAACTAAAAACGCAGCTTTCTGGTCCATAATATTGAACCTTAAGACTTGCAACACTTTACTAACTAGACAGAATTAATTCAAAATAAACTAAAAACACAGCTTTCTGCTACATAATATTGAACCTTAAGACTTGTAACACTTTACTAACTAGACAGAATTAATTCAAAATAAACTAAAAACACAGCTTTCTGCTACATAATATTGAACCTCAAGACTTGTAACACTTTACTAACTAGACAGAATTAATTCAAAATAAACTAAAAACACAGCTTTCTGCTACATAATATTGAACTTTAATTTTTATTTGCAACTTAAGGTTTTACTTATTTTAATAAACGTACAAATATACCTCAATCATCACTGATGTCATAGTTTATACACAAGCCCTGTTGAAAAATGTCTGTAGTCTATCAAAATTTAACACTTTCTTAAAGCCCACATAAAATTCTTATTTCAAAAACAGTGATGTATCATTTTTTAAATTCACTAATTAATCTAGTGTTAATATTCATAAAAACAGAGGAAATCCTCAGAAAATTACCATTTGTACTCAATGATGGCTCCATATTTCTCCTGGAATGCTAAAACGATAGGATTTTCTGCATCATTGATATTCAACAAAAACAACGTTTTCTTCTGAAGAACAAGGCTTACCTGCCAGAGAAGAGATCAAAAGCCATTATTTGTAACAACCTGATTATCTTTTAAAAACCTGAAAATACCAATATATATACCGGAGATCATTTCATGTTTTTTCTTGTCATCTAACCTCCACTCGTGGAATCCATGCTTAAATTTCTATTTATATTTATTGGAACATTACTAAGGTTATTTGCTGCCATCTGTCATTTTGAATTTGTGATCATAGGGCAGGCAGACAGCCATCAGCAGCCTGCAGCCCATACTAAGTGATTGTGATCATAGGGCAGGCAGACAGCCATCAGCAGCCTGCAGCCCATACTAAGTGATTGTGATCATAGGGCAGGCAGACAGCCATCAGCAGCCTACAGCCCATTCTAAGTGACTGATGTTTACTCTTATAATGCAACCTCAGCATAAAGTAAGTGAAATAATGTGTAACATCACACAGATTTGAAACCAACTTGCCAGGTTCAAATTCAAGAGCTCTAAAACAGCTCAATCCATGCTTAAATCTGGTACAGGAAGTTCATTCTTTGAGGTTATCTGTTCCGTATCTCCAAATACACATAACTTCATCCACAGATAACATACAGAATTTGAAAACCTTTGTTTCAATTTAATAGTCACAATTTAAAAGTGTAAAATACAAACTGACTGGATTCAATTACATTTTCTTTATCATTCTTGAGCACTTTATCCTACAAACCAGCAGAGTATGTTTGCACAGGCAAACATTCGTAATGACACAACTAAGATCTAATTGGAGCAAGACCTGACAATACACCAACCAAGTTACTGACAACTTACATACAGTAATGCTCATTATTACCTCAATTTGCACACACAAAGTTTAATTAAACTATCAAAACAAAGTCCAATTTTTCTATTTCAAAAATTCCAAAAGCATCACAGTATTATTTTTTCTAATATTTCAAATTATATCTGTTCAAACACAAGTGGTCTAATTTTTGACAATGTTGCAAATATAAAAAATATTGTCCTTAATACAGTTTTAATTGTAATATAAATGTAAGACTTTCTATTATTAACACTTTAAGAGTTATTCTACAGTCTACCATATTCGCTATAGTTTTATTTCATATCAGCTATACTCTGGTGAGTCAAAATTTATCAGTAACAGTATCTGTATGATTCTTTTGAACGACAGAACAACTTAAAAACCAGTTACTTAAACCTTAGTTTTTTAAGAATGTTTTTAACAGAAAAGATACAATAAAAGGTGTTCAGCATTTACAGAGTAATATAAATATTACGAAACTCACAGTGTTATCTCCCGAAGTTCTGTCATCTTGCTTCATGGAGGAAAACTGAACTAATGAAGCTTCAGCTTTTAAGCTGCTCTCACACACAGTATCTCCATCTTGGTTGCTAACTGTCAAAACCTTATCATCTCCAACAAGGGCTAGGTAATTCTGTTGGCTCCAGGCCCCATAAGTAATACGCTTAGTATGCTTACCGAGAATTGGAACTTTTCTAAGTATAAAAAAAAACCTTCTTCAAAATTATGGATGACACAAAGTTGGTTCTATACATGAAACAAATTTTAATTCTATTTAGTACAGCAAATTACATATGTTGAAACAAAAGTTAATTCTTAGTCTCTGTTTAGTTGTTCACTTCAATTGATCATTTCGTGAAAAATACAAAGGATATTCAGAAAAGCAAAGAAATAACAGTAATGAATAATTCTTTGAAAAAGTACATATATGTATCAGTAGATCTATTGATAACATGAACCAGTTACATGTTACTAACATTCATAGAAAAGTATATATATGAACCAGTTACATGTTACTAACATTCATAGGAAAGTATATATATGAACCAGTTACGAGGGCTGTTCAAAAAATACGCGGAACTGATGTCATAAAACAAAATGTACTTTATTTAGAAGTTACAGGTTTGAAACCCCTTCAAAGTACTCTCCTCCCCAATGCACACACTTATCCCAACGCTGTTTCCATTTGTTGAAACAGTCCTGGTACGCTTCTTTTGTAATGTCCTCCAGCTCCTTCGTCGTATTTGCCTTAATCTCGGGAATCTTCTCAAATCTTCTTCCTTTCAAGGGTCTTTTGAGTTTGGGGAACAAGAAAAAATCGTAAGGAGCAAGGTCAGGTGAGTAGGGGGGTGGGGAAGAACAGTGATCGAGTGTTTGGCCAAAAACACACGAGTTCTGAGACACAAATTTCGCAGCAACACAGTGCATCTTCAATTTTTCGATCAAAATTTTGTAACAAGATCCAACTGATATCCTACACTCTTCAGCAAGCTCCCTGACAGTCAGACGTCGATTTGCCCGTACCAGGGTGTTGATTTTGTCGACGTGTGGGTCATCAGTTGACATGGAAGGACGTCCAGGATGCTCATCATCTCTTCAATGGACTGTCAACCATCCTTAAAATGTTCATGCGACTTGAAACTTGCCATACGCTTCATAGCAACATCACCGTAAGCCGTGTTAAGCAAAGCAAAAATTTCAGATGCAGATTTTCCAAGTTTAACACAAAATGTCACAGCAAGTTGTTGCTCCTTCAGGTCATTCATTCTGAAATCCGCCAAACGAAAAAATTGCACTTCACTTAAAACCGCGTAGCTAATACACAAACAAAGATATCTGCAATCGAGAAATGGCGTCGTAATCAGCTGATCTGTGCGAACCTAGCGACACCAAGCGGATTCCCCTGGAACCAATTGGAGCCTCGCAATTCAAACAGTCCGCGTATTTTTTTAACAGATCTCGTACACATTACCAACATTCATAGGAAAGTATATATATATGAACCAGTTATATGTTACCAACATTCATAGGAAAGTATATATATATATGAACCAGTTATATGTTACCAACATTCATAGGAAAGTATATATATATATGAACCAGTTATATGTTACCAACATTCATAGGAAAGTATATATATATATATGAACCAGTTATATGTTACCAACATTCATAGGAAAGTATATATATATATGAACCAGTTATATGTTACCAACATTCATAGGAAAGTATATATATATGAACCAGTTATATGTTACCAACATTCATAGGAAAGTATATATATATGAACCAGTTATATGTTACCAACATTCATAGGAAAGTATATATATATGAACCAGTTATATGTTACCAACATTCATAGGAAAGTATATATATATGAACCAGTTATATGTTACCAACATTCATAGGAAAGTATATATATATGAACCAGTTATATGTTACCAACATTCATAGGAAAGTATATATATGAACCAGTTATATGTTACCAACATTCATAGGAAAGTATATATATGAACTAATTATATGTTACCAAAATTCATAGGAAAGTATATATATGAACCAGTTATATGTTACCAACATTCATAGGAAAGTATATATATATGAACCAGTTATATGTTACCAACATTCATAGGAAAGTATATATATATGAACCAGTTATATGTTACCAACATTCATAGGAAAGTATATATATGAACTAATTATATGTTACCAAAATTCATAGGAAAGTATATATATGAACCAGTTATATGTTACCAACATTCATAGGAAAGTTCATATATATGAACCAGTTATATGTTACCAACATTCATAGGAAAGTACATATATGAACCAGTTATATGTTACCAACATTCATAGGAAAGTATATATATGAACCAGTTACATGTTACCAACATTCATAGGAAAGTATATATATATATGAACCAGTTACATGTTACCAACATTCATAGGAAAGTATATATATATATGAACCAGTTACATGTTACCAACATTCATAGGAAAGTATATATATATGAACCAGTTATATGTTACCAACATTCATAGGAAAGTATATATATATGAACCAGTTATATGTTACCAACATTCATAGGAAAGTATATATATGAACCAGTTATATGTTACCAACATTCATAGGAAAGTATATATATGAACCAGTTATGTTACCAACATTCATAGAAAAGTATATATATGAACTAATTATATGTTACCAACATTCATAGGAAAGTATATATATGAACCAGTTATATGTTACCAACATTCATAGGAAAGTACATATATGAACCAGTTATATGTTACCAACATTCATAGAAAAGTACATATATGAATTAGTTATATGTTACCAACATTCATAGAAAAGTACATATATGAACCAGTTATGTGTTACCAACATTCATAGAAGAAAAATGTAGTTATGTTATACATGATCATCTTGTGACACTTTAGATTTTAAAAATATCTGAATAAACATGAGTTTATTACATACAGTACATACAGTCTGTGTACTTTCAATTGATACTAGCATATTCAGAACAAAGACAGTATCAATATTTATATTGACAACCAGTAAAACATTAATCGTACAATTGTATTTCCCATCAACCTTTTAAGATATTTCATTTACACACATTGTTTATATATATTTTCACATTAAGAGAAACATTTTTAGGTCACACATCACTTGTCAACAAAAATATGAAATGTTATGTTATTTAATAATTAAACCCAGTGTACATGAATAATTTGATTCTTATGTTCTTACAGTCTTTGTTTTATTAAACCCAGTGGACATGAATAATTTGATTCTTATGTTCTTACAGTCTTTGTTTTATTAAACCCAGTGGACATGAATAATTTGATTCTTATGTTCTTACAGTCTTTGTTTTATTAAAGCCAGTGGACATGAATAATTTGATTCTTACGTTCTTACAGTCTTTGTTTTATTAAAGCCAGTGGACATGAATAATTTGATTCTTATGTTCTTACAGTCTTTGTTTTATTAAACCCAGTGGACATGAATAATTTGATTCTTATGTTCTTACAGTCTTTGTTATATTAAACCCAGTGGACATGAATAATTTGATTCTTATGTTCTTACAGTCTTTGTTTTATTAAACCCAGTGGACATGAATAATTTGATTCTTATGTTCTTACAGTCTTTGTTTTATTAAACCCAGTGGACATGAATAATTTGATTCTTATGTTCTTACAGTCTTTGTTTTATTAAAGCCAGTGGACATGAATAATTTGATTCTTATGTTCTTACAGTCTTTGTTTTGTTTATACTGCTACTGATATATCTCACAAGAAGAAAAAAAAACAACCTTGTTAAACCTATTACCTTACAAATCACACAGGTACACATGATAGTGTCTCAAAATGGTTAGAAATTGTGTGTGTTTTCCAAATGTTTTCATATTCTTATTAGCCTACTTCAAGGGTTACTACATTTCTATATCAGAGTGAAGTCACATTGCTGAGATAATGTTGAACATAATTACAGGTAAATGTTTTTGGTTCATATATGTAACAGGTAATCTCAGATCAATACATTATTTCATCAAAATGGTTCCCACAAGGCTAATATTTGTCTGTATGTCTTTACTGACTAATAAATATTATTGAATGATATTATGAATTATAGATGCTATATTAAATACTGCACATACAAAATAATAAATGTAGAATAAAACAAAGTTCTGAAATATACCTTGAGGTTCTGTGGTTATAAATCAGAAGGTTTCCTTTAGAAGTTCCTATTGCAAGTATGGGAGAGTTTTTTGACCATAAGAGCACAGTGAGGACATCTCTAGAAAGCAGAACAAAAGTAAGTAAGCTCTAACATTTTTACTCATCATATAAATATATTACCTTTCTACTCTAGAAACCAATAAATCATAAAATATCTTGTACAGTCATACTTCATTTCCACAGCATCTTAGATAAGCATCAATTACCTTAGTGGACCATAAGAATGAGATTCAGAACTGTGCCATGTGGGACTTGTATGTTGTAGATATCAACCACTACAAGACACCTGGGTTGGCTGTGCCATGTGGGACTTGTATGTTGTAGATATCAACCACTACAAGACACCTGGGTTGGCTGTGCCATGTGGGACTTGTATGTTGTAGATATCAACCACTACAAGACACCTGGGTTGGCTGTGCCATGTGGGTCTTGTATGTTGTAGATATCAACCACTACAAGACACCTGGGTTGGCTGTGCCATGTGGGTCTTGTATGTTGTAAATATCAACCACTACAAGACACCTGGGTTGGCTGTGCCATGTGGGACTTGTATGTTGTAAATATCAACCACTACAAGACACCTGGGTTGGCTGTGCCATGTGGGACCTGTATGTTGTAGATATCAACCACTACAAGACACCTGACTTGGCTGTGCCATGTGGGACTTGTATGTTGTAGATATCAACAACTACAAGACAGCTGGGTTGGCTGTGCCATGTGGGACCTGTATGTTGTAGATATCAACCACTACAAGACACCCTGTGCCATGTGGGACTTGTATGTTGTAGATATCAACCACTACAAGACACCTGGGTTGGCTGTGCCATGTGGGACCTGTATGTTGTAGATATCAACCACTACAAGACACCTGGGTTGGCTGTGCCATGTGGGACTTGTATGTTGTAGATATCAACCACTACAAGACACCTGGGTTGGCTGTGCCATGTGGGACTTGTATGTTGTAGATATCAACCACTACAAGACACCTGGGTTGGCTGTGCCATGTGGGACTTGTATGTTGTAAATATCAACCACTACAAGACACCTGGGTTGGCTGTGCCATGTGGGACTTGTATGTTGTAAATATCAACCACTACAAGACACCTGGGTTGGCTGTGCCATGTGGGACCTGTATGTTGTAGATATCAACCACTACAAGACACCTGAGTTGGCTGTGCCATGTGGGACTTGTATGTTGTAGATATCAACAACGACAAGACACCTGGGTTGGCTGTGCCATGTGGGTCTTGTATGTTGTAGATATCAACCACTACAAGACACCTGGGCTGGCTTTAAGTTTAATCATAAAGACTAAATGATGTCCAACATACAGATACACATAAAGACCAGATGATGTCCAACATACAGATACACATAAAGACTAGATGATGTCCAACATACAGATACACATAAAGACTAGATGATGCACATCATATTTAAAATAATTAGTAACATTCCACTTTTAATAATATTATTCTTACAACAATATATGTACTGAAACATCTTAAATTCAATCCGTTTTAAGTGATGAGTACATGAGCTAAATATAATGTACGTTTTGACTATTTAAAATAATTAGTAACATTCCACTTTTAATAATATTATTCTTACAACAATATTTGTACTGAAACATCTTAAATTCAATCCGTTTTAAGTGATGAGTACATGAGCTAAATATAATGTAAGTTTTGACTATTTAAAATAATTAGTAACATTCCACTTTTAATAATATTATTCTTACAACAATATATGTACTGAAACATCTTAAATTCAATCCGTTTTAAGTGATGAGTACATGAGCTAAATATAATGTAAGTTTTGACTATTTAAAATAATTAGTAACATTCCACTTTTAATAATATTATTCTTACAACAATATATGTACTGAAACATCTTAAATTCAATCCGTTTTAAGTGATGAGTACATGAGCTAAATATAATGTAAGTTTTGACTATTTAAAATAATTAGTAACATTCCACTTTTAATAATATTATTCTTACAACAATATATGTACTGAAACATCTTAAATTCAATCCGTTTTAAGTGATGAGTACATGAGCTAAATATAATGTAAGTTTTGACTATTTAAAAGAATTAGTAACATTCCACTTTTAATAATATTATTCTTACAACAATATATGTACTGAAACATCTTAAACTATTAGTAGAAAACCTTGTTTTCAGTGCACATTTTCTATTTACTGCTACATATTTTTAAATAAAGTTAAATAAATGCAAGTATTATAAACTTTCAAATGTAATCTAACAAAATATAGTGAAGGTAATCATTAAACATTAGATTAGCTCAAACACAGATGAGATCAAATTATGTTATGTTAGCTCTATGGGAAACAAATCATGTTATGTTAGCTGCATGTGAAACAGATCACAATTTATGTTACTTCTACTGGAGGGAGATCACATATTATGTTAGCTATATGGGAAACAAACCACATGTTACATAAACTTTGTTGGAGAGAAATCACGTTACGTTAGCTCTATGGGAAACAGCTAATGAGATCACACTATGATTCATTGTTTTTGATGTAAGGGTTACTGCTCCAGTAGAAAATATACCTACAAATTAAAAGAAAACAGAAGTTAAAAAGTTAACAGATGAAAGTGTTAAGATATGCAACTCTGGTCAATACTGTAGTCAATGTAAAGAACAATATTTCACTATACATGAGTTATTTCTCTATAGCTAGTATTCAGATAGGGAACATAAAAGTTCTATAGTTTTATTAAACAAAAAACAACTGTGATATTCATTTAGGGGACATGAAAAATTATGTAAAATAAATATGAAAATTTTGAGATATAAAATAAATACAGAGTTACAGTACATATAGTCTCAAGTTTGTTCAAAAGAACCAACTTTGTTCTTAAACGGTCAAAAAAACATTTTTAGAAATGACGATAACATCAAAAGAAACATAATAAAATTACTCAAATCTGGGGATATCTCTCATTAAGTTCCTCAAATCTGGGGGTATCTCTCATTAAGTTATTCAAATCTGGGGGTATATTTCATTAAGTTACTCAAATCTGGGGGTATATCTCATTAAGTTACTCAAATCTGGGGGTATATCTCATTAAGTTACTCAAATCTGGGGGTATCTATCATTAAGTTTACTGTCTGCCCAGGTACAACTTGTTTGTTGATGAAAATAAGCCACAAAACTGTAAAACTTACATTCACTTGAGTCTTGTTTGGTTTCAAGAGATGTAAAATTCAGCTGTTAAAATGTTTTATTTTACAGTTTTCACTGAAGCTAACAAAATTGTAAATATACCACCTGAAACCTAGGATTATTTTCTTTCTCATATTTGTTGTAGAGTTATCTTCCTTGTGTACTAATACCACACTCTATTCCTTGTTAAACACAAAGCTACACAATGGACGACCTGTGCTACCTTCGCTACAAGTTCAGAAACCCAGTTTTTAGTATCATAAGCTTTCAGACTTACCATCGAGCCACTAAGGGGTTACACTAGATTGTAAGCATAACCTATTTATATTAGTTTCAACACTAGACAATTTTCTATTGGATCATTTCGTTATGACATGGTTAACCATATGACATCATCAGACCTACTGTAGTGTTTGCCTAAAAACCGTCTTTCTATTCAGTAGGTACATAGGTTATGTACATCTATACTATGTAGTGGTTTTTATTGTATTATTAACCATAAATTTACCCACAAAATATGAAATTCATCTGTGAATATCTCATAGTTATTGTGTTGTTTGTTTGAAGTGTCTGAGTTTTGGATATGGTGAATTTTATAAGTTATTAATACAAGGTAAGAGGTGACAATATACTAACAACTGAGCTTTAAAGGGTCAGAGGTGACAACATACTTACAATTAGGCTTTATAGTATGAAAGATGACAATATACTTACAAGTGGGCTTTAAAGTGTCAAATGTGACAACCTACTTATAGATGGGCTTTAAAGGGTTAATCTAACATTCACGTAGGTACCCTTAGTTACATTGGAGAGCAACAGATATTTAAACAAGTATGTCAAAGTGGTATTATAAACACTCTACACATATATCTGCTTATTGGAGAGCTACAGATATTTAAACAAGAATGTCAAAGTGGTATTATAAACACTCTACACATATATCTGCTTATTGGAGAGCTACAGATATTTAAACAAGTATGGCAAGGTGGTATTATTAATACCTACACATATATCTACTTGTTGGAGAGCAACAGATATTTAAACAAGTATGGCAAGGTGGTATTATTAATACCTACACATATATCTACTTATTGGAGAGCTACAGCTATTTAAACAAGTATGTCAAGATGGTATTATTAATACTCTACACATATATCTGCATATTGGAGAGCTACAGATATTTAAACAAGTAGGTCAAACTGGTGTTATTAATACTCTAAACATATATCTGCATATTGGAGATCAACTGAAATATGAAGAGATCATATAGATTGACTTAAGCTTTCATTGTATCAAGTTGTTCTACCTGAACAAACTGTTTTAACAAGACCAAGCACTGTCCTTTCTATTATCACAAATTATATCTGTTAAAATATATATTCTAAACTAAGGATAACATACATTCTAATCTCTATAAAACAGGTTGGGTTTGAAATTCACTATCAGCAGGTAACTCAACTACAAGGAAGTTATTGTAACATCATTCTTTCTTATCATGTGGTGAATATAATTGATTGTCAGGTCTACATAATGACAACAAATTTGTTTTATTGATTCATTAATGTTTTTATAAGATTAAGTACTAACATAACCTTTATATGCAAAAACGGCTCGTTTGGGTTGAGAAAATATTTTTACATAGAAGAGCCGTTTTTGCATATAAATTTCTCAACAAGTGGGTTTCTCGACATCACTGACTAACATAACCTGTAGGCCACATATACAGCCATGCTACCTGTACCGTAATAATGTAAAAATAACCTGTAGGCCACATATACAGCCATGCTACCTGTACCACAGTAATGTAAAAATAATCTATAGGCCACATATACAGCCATGCTACCTGTACCATAATAATGCAAAAATAATCTGTAGGCCACATATACAGCCATGCTACCTGTACCATAATAATGCAAAAATAATCTGTAGGCC